>NW_021703774.1:96366344-96632930 GCF_005190385.1 Monodon monoceros
TAAAAGCTGCCTGTAACTCTGCATTTCTGAGTAGCTGCATAGCCTAGTTGTCAAAAGTAACTTATGCATGAGCTGGTAAAATATAGACGGCTACACTAAATTAGAGGAAGGCTCACATTATCTCTACACCTCTATGCAAGAGGACATGCTGTTAGGACCCTCATAAACATTCAAACTGAAACAACGAGCTGGAATAGTCTCAAAGTATTACAAAAAACTGAAATAACATATCAAAAATGTCTGTATGTAAAAATTAATTGGAAATCTCAGAGAATTCTGAATAACATGTAACAGAATCTATAAAATGGTTTCAGTTCTTTTACATAGAGAAAAAGTCATACTTTCAGCAATAATACTGACATTAAAGAAAAGCAGTAGCACTGGCAGAAACATGTATACCTAACTTAAAGAGGTATTCCATTTCCACACCTATAAAAAAATGGACTCAAGAGAGACCATATTTTACAATTGTCAAGCCTCCTCCCCACTTCCAAAGAGTTAAAAATTCCTTCCAATAAAATCCAATTCCAATACTAGTTAGAGCTGTGTCTTTGAAATGTTACGCTTCTGAAGGAACTAGTTTATTACAAAATAGTTTTGAATAAGATTATTTCCCCAAGACTAAGTTTCTAATAACATTAACTTTTCTCACTTCTAAAATTCTTTTTTTCTTTGACACAAATATACGTGTAGAGAAAGAAAGTCTGGACAGGGAAAGGCTGTTGAGATAGATGCTGTTGGAAAAAGAATTCTAGTGAAGTCAGAAGAAACATTTTGGGAAAAGCTGGAATGTAAGAATGAAATTCTGTTTTGTATCTGATAATGATAAAAATGTCCTTGTAATCCTGTCTGTAAAAGTCCCTTTTTGAGCCATCTGGATGACAACTGCATATCTGTCCAGGTAAGTATAGTCACTGGTTTTTAAAGGTCTTATTATTCAAATTGGGGTCTGTTTGAACATACACAGACTCTCTCATCTTTCTATGTTAGGAAAAACACAGAACAATTTTAAAACTCAATGTTTCCTTTGTTCAAAAAGGTAAAATAAATCTATATAAACTTCTTAGGTTGAAACAGGCTTTAAGAAATTTTACTCCATCACTACAAAAACATTTGATTCATTCTTTAGTCACAAAGTACATTATCATTCCTAAACATACTTAAAAAAAAGGAAAACAGTAACAGATTGTTCTTTCTTTTCAACAAAAACAAATCACTTTCTCTACTTTGCTCCCTTTGTTAATGGAACTACTATCCATCAACCCAGTGATTCTAGGCCGAAACTCTTAATACTTCTACCAAACTCTACTTCTAAATAACTCAGAAATTGTCTAATTTCTTCATATATCATTCTCTCCATATTCTACTTCTGAGACCCTAAAATTCAGGACCTCGGTGTCTCTAAAGCAGATTATTGTAAAGTTTTAAACTGTCCTATGTACAGTAGTAACTCCCCTCTGCCCCCTAAAAAATGCAAATGAAACAAAAATCCTTTCTAAGTGTAAACATCGTGAAGTCCAATCTCCTTAGTACAACAAATCAAATCCTATATCCAGACCCCTGCCCACCAGGACATTTTTACTCATTCCCCTTCTCACATTTTACATTGCAGAAAGACAGAACTCTACAAGTAGTTGATGGGTTTCCACAGGTAGCCTACTATTTCAAATAAATTGTTATTTATTTTACAGCTTTGTTCATTGACAAAGAACATGTCCCTCACCCCAGAAAATGTCCTAATACTTATTAATCCCCAACACCCACAAGCAATGATTATTTTGGTTTCTATACTGAAAATTAATTATCTGCTCTTTACAGAAAGGGAATCACATAGTATATACTCTTTTGCGTCTGGCTTCTCTTGCTTCATATAACGTTTCTTAATATTCACTTGTGTTGCTACATGTATTAATAGTAATTCTTTTGCTCTTAATGAGTAAGTAGTAATCCACTGTATGACTAACTTCTTAATCCATTTTCCTGTTGATAAGACATTTAGATTGTTTCAAGTTTGGGACCATTATAAATAGTTTTTTATACACACATTTGTACAACTAGAAATGGAAGTACTGGGTCATAGGACATGTTTAACTTTATAAGAAACTGCCAAACTGTGTTCCAACTATTTTACACTCACCAACAATGGCATATAGTTTCAGCTGCTCCACATCCTCATCAACATTTGGCATTACCGATTTGCTTAACTTTAGCCTAGATTCTAGTTGGTCTGAAGTGGTATCTCATATTAGTTATAAATTGTGATTTCCTTATGACTAATAAATCTTTTCATGTGCTTATTTAGCCATTCGTGTACCTTCTTCTGTCCATTTAAAAAATTAGTCTCTTTGTATTTGACATGCAAGAATTCTTTACATACTCTGGATATAAGTATTTATTATGTCAGACATGTATTGATATCTGAATGAATATTAATATTTTCTCTCAGCCTGTGCCGTGCCTTTTCATTCTCTTAATAATGTCGTTTGATGAGAAGGTTTTCATTTAGATGGACTCTAGTTTGTAAAGTATTCCTTTATGGTTAGTGTATTTTTGTACCTTTTCTAAGAAATCTTCATTTACCCCAAGGTTGAGGATACATTCTAGGATTTTTTTTCTTAAAAGCTTTGCATATTTAGATTTTAGGTTTAGGTATGTAATTCATCTTTTTCCGTATGGCATGAAGGTTTGAGTTTCTAATTTTTTTGTTGTTTTCATTTGTGTATCCAACTGTTCTAGCACCACTTGTTAAAAATACTTCCCTTTCACCATTAAATGACCAAGGGACTTTTGTAAATAATCAACTGACCTTAAATGTAGGAGTTTATTTATAAATACTGTTCTGTGACACTAATCATGCTATACTAAACTGCTGTGATTACTCTTGAAATCAAATAGTATTCCAACTCTTCTTTTTCTTTTTCAAATGGCTTTAGTTATTCTAGGTCTTTTTATTTCCATATAAAGTGTAGATCAATTCATCACTTTCAACGTAAATGCCTGTTCAGCTTGACTGATTTATAAATTCCATCCCAATTAGGGGAAAAATGACATCTTTAACACATTGAGCCTTCTACTCATGAACATGGTGTATCTATTTATTTAGGTCTTTAATTTCTCTTTGCCGTGCCTTGCAGTTATTGATGTAGTTATCATGCACATTTTTTGTTAAATTTATTCTTTGATATTTTGTCCTTCTGATGTTTCTATAAACGGATTTTTTAAAATTTCATTTTCCAAAACTTTGCTAATAATATCAGAAAAAAATTATCTTTGTATGGTGAACTGTATCCTGTAAACCATTCTAAAATCATTTAGATTCCTTTGGGTTTTCTATTTTAAAAATCATGTTGACTGTGAATAATACAGTTTTACTTCTTCCCTTCTGATCTTTATGCTTTTTATTTATTTTACTCGCCTTAATGTAAGCAAAAGCTAGAAAAATTGTGGAAACAGACATCCTTACTTCATTCCTCATTTTAAGAAGAAAACATTCACCCCTGCAGGTTTTGTTGTTGTTACTGTTGTTTTAAAGAAATTGATTACTTAAATTTACCTGGAAACACAAAAGCTCTAGATTAATCAATTAGAAAAAAAGAGCAAAGTTCCTCAACCTCATTAGTCATAAAAACTAAAACCTTGAGAAACTACTTACACACCCATTAGAAGAGATAAAAAGATAATACCAAGGTGAGGATGCTGAGCAACTGGAACTTTCATATACTGCTGGTGGGAATGTAAAATGGTATAAGCACTTTTGAAAACTGTTTGGCATTAAATGTACATAAGAATTAAACATACACCTACCATACAAAAGAGGCATTCCACTCCTCAGCATTTACTCAAGAGGAATAACAGTGGATGTTCACGTAAAGACTTGAACATGATTGCTCCTAACAGTTTTACTCATAATAGTCCCCAAAGGGAAATGACTTAAGTGTCCATCAATGGCTGAATGAATAAACAAAATGCAAACACTACTCAGCAGTAAAGAGGAAAGGAAGTGAAAGCAGTACAACACAGAAGAGTACATAGTACATGATTCTGTTTATACAAAATTCTATAGAATTCAAACTAATTAATAGTGACAAAAAGCAGATCAGTGATTGGGAAGGGGATAAAACAGGAAGGGATGGCTACAAAGGGCTATGAGGAATCTAGTATGTGTGATGGATATATATTTTGACTGTCAGTGATTTCATGGGTGTATACATCTTTCAATACTTATCTGACTGTACAATTTAAATGGATGCAATTTATTGTACGGAAATTATACCTCAATAAAATTGAATTTAAAGTGGAAAAAAAAAACATTCAATATTTCACCATTATGAATGAAATTTATTGTAGGCTCTTAGTAGATGCCCCTTGTCTACCCTGTAGAAGTTCCCCTTTCTTATTAGTTTTCTGAGAACTTTTTATCATGAATGGATGCTGTATTTTTGTCAAACACCTTTTCTGCTTCTATTAACATGATGATTCTTTTTCCTCCGTTATTCTATTGTGATAAATTACACTGAATTCCTTTTCGACTGTTATTTTACAATCAAGAGGTAAGCCTCAATTAGTCATCATGAATTAACCTTTTACATACTGCTGAAAGTGATTTGCTAGTATCTTGTTAAGAATGTCTGCATTTATGTTAATGAAAAATGTTAGTGTGAAATCCTGATTTCTTATATTATCTTTGTTATATTTTGGTTTTGGTAGCTTCATAAAGTGAATTAGGGAGTATCCCCCTTCTCTTTTTCTAAAAAAGGTTAAAAGATGGCTATTATTTCTTACTTTGAAGTTTCATAAAGTTCAACAGTGAAACCGCCCATGCCTGAGTAAAACCACCTACAAGTGAAAACCACCTACGAGTGAAATCACCTATGCCTGAGTAATCTCCGTGAAAAGATGTTTTTTATTATTAAAAATTCAATTTTGATAATAAAGGTAATCTATATCTATAATATTATAATATAGAGATAATCATTATATCAATTTTGGTTCACTAGATTTATAAAAGAGTTTGTCTATTTCACCTAAGTTGCTGAAATTATCAGCATTACCGATGCTTGTGATACTGTCTTTCTGTCCTATTACACTGTGTAGGATCTGTAGTGATATCTCCACTTTCATCCCTGATTCTGGTAATTTATGTTTCCTTTTTCTTTCTTAACAGAAATTTTAAACCTTTCTTTTTTTCTACTACAGATATTTTCCAATGTAGGTAGATAAGTACTAATATAGATATAGAACTATTTTCCCCCCATGCACTTCTTGTGGGGAAAATATTTCTATATTTTCTTCTATATTCCAAGAAAATATAGATGTATTTTCATTTGGTGTATGATTAAAATATGATGTATTTTCATTCAGTCAAAAATATGCCCTTTATATCTTCTGTGATTCATGTGCTTTTCAGAATTGTGTAAATTTCTAAATATTTGGTAATTTCCTAGACTTCTGTAAATCCCACTACAATCAGGTACTATATGAGCTTCAATCATTTGAAATTTATTGTAAGTTATTTTAACATCATGTTGAATATCCTATGTACATTTAAAAGGCTATTGTGCAGTTATTGGATGTCTTGTAAATGTGAGTTAAGCCAAGCTGACAGCATTGTTCAAATCCTCTATGTATTGTTTTTTTAAGATCAATTCGTCCTATTGATTACTATGAGGAATGTTAAAATAGCCAATTGTAAATTTTAAATTGTAGATTTCTCTGCTTCTCTTTTAATTTTGTCATTTTTTAAAATGTACTTTGAAACTGTTATTACTAATATACAAATAAAGGAATGTTATATTTTCCAATATATTGACTCTTTCGACCCTAAGAAATATGCCTTTTTATACCCGGTAATACTCCTTGTCTTGAATTCTACTTCATCTGATGTTAATACAATCACATCAACTTTCTTGTGCTTACTGTTTGCGTGAAATATTATTCTCCATCCCTTTTACTTTCAACTTGTGTCTCTGTACTTCAACCTGACGACAGCAGTAGACACCGTAATTAGGTCTTACTTTTTAATCCAGTATGATATTCTTTGCCTTTTAATTGGACTTCTTAGACTACAAATGTCCAAAAGAAACATACTAAAAGCCACATAAATTTTAAGTATTCTAGTAACATCAAAAAGTAAAAGGGAGTGAACTTAATTTTTTTTGGATTTCAGCAGGTTCTTATTAGTTATCCATTTTATACATATTAGTGTATACATGTCAATCCCAATCTCCCAATTCATCCTACCAGCACCACTCCACCAGTTTCTCCCCTTGTTGTCCATACGTTTGTTCTCTACATCTGTGTCTCTATTTCTGCCCTGCAAATGCGTTTATACGATATCTGTTTTTCACTTTCTGATTTACTTCACTCTGTATGACAGTCTCTAGATCCATCCATGTCTCTACAAACGACCCAATTTTGTTCCTTTTTATGGCTGAGTAATATTTCATTCTATATATGTACCACATCTTCTTTACCCATTTGTCTGTCGATGGGCATTTAGGTTGCTTCCATGACCTGGCTATTGTAAAATAGTGCTGCAGTCAACACTGAAGTACATGTGTCTTTCTGAATTATGGTTTCTCTGGATATACGCCCAGTAGTGGGACTGCTGGGTCATATGGTAATTCTGCTTTTAGTTTTTTAAGGAACCTCCATACTGTTCTCCATAGTGGCTGTATCAATCTACATTCCCACCAACAGTGCAAAAGGGTTCCCTTTTCTCCACACCCTCTCCAGCATTTGTTGTTTGTAGATTTTCTGATGATGCCCCTTCTAACTAGTCTGAGGTGATACCTCACTGTAGCTTTGATTTGCATTTCTCTAATAATTAGTGATGTTGAGTAGGTTTTCACGTGCTTCTTGGCCATCTGTATGTCTTCTTTGGAGAAATGTCTATTTAGGTCTTCTGCCCATTTTTTGATTAGGTTCTTTATTTTTCTAATATTGAGCTGCTTAAGCTGTTTACATATTTTGGAGATTAATCCTTTGTCCACTGATTGATTTACAAATATTTTCTCCCATTCTGAGGGTTGTCTTTTCATCTTGTTTGTAGTTTCCTTTGCTTTGCAAAAGCTTTTAAGTTTCATTAGGTCCCATTTGTTTATTCTGGTTTTTATTTCCATTACTCTAGGAGGTGGATCAAAGAAGATCTTGCTTTGATTTATGTCAGAGTGTTGTTCCTACGTTTTCCTCTACGAGTTTTATAGTGCCTGGCCTTACATTTAGGTCTCTAATCCATTTTGAATTTATTTTTGTGTATGGTGTTAGGGAGTGTTCTAATTTCATTCATTTACATGTAGCTGTCCAGTTTTCCCAGGACCACTTATTGAAGAGACTATCTTTTCTCCACTGTATATCCTTGCCTCCTTTGTCATAGATCAGTTGACCAGAGGTGCGTGGGTTTATCTCTGGGCTTTCTATCCTGTTCCATTGATTTATACTTCTGTTTTTGTGCCAGTACCATATTGTCTTGATTACTGTAGCTTTGTAGTCTAGTCTGAAGTCAGCGAGTCTGATTCCTCCAGCTCCCTTTTTTTCCCTCAAGACTCTTTTGGCTATTCAGGGTCTTCTGTGTCGCCATAGAAATTTTAAGATTTTTTGTTCTCGTTCTATAAAAAATGCCATTGGTAATTTGATAGGGATTGTACTGAATCTGTAGATTGCTTTGGGTAGTATAGTCATTTTCACAATATTGATTTTTCCAATCCAAGAACATGGTATATATCTCCATCTGTTTGTGTCATCTTTGATTTCTTTCATCAGCGTCTTATAGTTTTCTGAGTACACGTCTTTTACCTCCTTAGATAGGTTTATTCCTAGGTATTTTATTCTTTTTATTACAATGGTGAACGGGATTGTTTCCTTCATTTCTCTTTCTGATCTTTCTTTGTTAGTGCATAGGAATGCAAGAGATTTCTGTGCTTTAATTTTGTATCCTGCAACTTTACCAAATTCATTGATTAGCTCTACTAGTTTTCTGGTGGCATCTTTAGGATTATCCATGTATAGTATCAAGTCATCTGCAAACAGTGACAGTTTAACTTCTTCTTTTCTAATTTGGATTCCTTGTATTTCTTTTTCTTCTTTGACTGTCGTGGCTAGGACTTCCAAAACTATGTTGAATAATAGTGGCGAGAGTGGACATCCTTGTCTTGTTCCTGATCTTAGAGGAAACGCTTTCAGTTTTTCACCATTGAGAATGATGTTTGCTGTGGGTTTGTTTTATATGGCCTTTATTATATTAGATTCCTTCTATGCCCACTTTCTGGAGAGTTTTTACCATAAATGGTGTTGAATCTTGTCAAAGCTTTTTCTGCATCTATTGAGATGATCATATGGTTTTCATTCTTCAATTTGCTAATATGGTGTATCACACTGACTGATTTGCATATATTGAAGAATCCCTGCATCCCTGGCATAAATCCCACTTGATCATGGTGTATGATCCTTTTAATGTGTTGTTGGATTCTATTTGCTAGTATTTTGTTGAGGATTTCTGCATCTATATTCACCAGTGGTATTGGTCTGTAATTTCCTTTTTTCGTAGTATCTTTGGTTTTGGTATTAGGGTGATGGTAGCCTCATAGAATGAGTTTGGGAGTGTTCCTTCCTCTGCAATTTTTTGGAAGAGTTTGAGAAGGATGGATGTTAGCTCTTCTGTAAATGTGTGATAGAATTCACCTGTGAAGCCATCTGGTCCTGGACTTTTGTGTGTTGGAAGATTTTTAATCACAGTTTCAATTTCAGTGCTTATGACCAGTTTGTTTATATTTTCTATTTCTTCCTGGTTCAGTCTCAGAAGGTTGTGCTTTTCTAAGAATTTGTCCATTTCTTCCAGGTTGTCCATATTACTGGCATATAGTTGCAAATAAATTAATTTTAATAATATATTTTAACCCAATATATCTGAAATATTACCATATCAACATATAAATCAATACTTTAAAAAATGAGATTTTGTGGTTTTTTTTGGTACGTCTTTGAACAACACACAAACCCATTTACATCTCAGTTAGGAGTAGTCACATTCCACATGCTCCACAGTCTCACAAAACTAGTGGTTACTGCACTAAACTATGTTAGTTTAACCAATTTACATTTACCTTTATGACTGGGTTTAACACCTAGCTCTTTATTTTCTAACTGTCCAGTGTTTTGTTGTTCTTCTCTTGCTATATTTGATAGTATTCCACTTTAATTCCTCTATGGGCTTTTCTTTTTAAATAGTCTTTTTGAGGTACAATTCACATAAAATAAGATGTCTATGAAGTTACAATCTGACAAGTTTTGACATATATTTACATCTGTGAAACCTTCAGCGTAAGGGAATATACATATCCATCACCCCCAAATTTCCTTATGCCCTTTACAACCCTCTCCCTTGCTCTACCCACCTCTAAATTCCAAGCAACCACCAATTTGCTTTAATATGCAATCTCCTAGAGTTTTATATAAATAGACTCATACCGGACATACTCTTTTTTTCCCCGTCTTTCAGAGCATAATTATTTAAGAGATTTATCCCCGTTGCTGCATGTAACATAGGTCACTCTATATGGCCAAGCAGTATTTTACTGTATGCAATAGAATTCAATACCAAAAGAGCTATCTTTTTATATATTCATCTGCTGATGGACACTTGGGTTGTTCTGGATTTTAGATATTACGAATAAAGCTACTATGAACATTCATATGAGTGTTTTAATGAGTATATGCCTTCATATTCCTTGGGTAAGCACCTAGGAAACAAATAGCTGGATCATACAGTAAATGTTTAACTTTTTAAGAAACTGCCAAATTGTTTTCCAAAGTAGTTCTACAATTTTACTTTCCCATCAACAGTATATGAGTGTTACAGTTCCCCCACATCCTTTCCAACACTTAGTATGATCAGTCTTTCAAATTTTAGCTGTTGCAGAGATGTGTAATGTTATCTCACTTTGCATTTCTCTAACGACAAATGATGCTGAACATATTTTTCATGTGCTTACTTGTCATCTGTATATCTTTTTTGCTGACCAATTCAATTACTTTTGCCAATTTATCAAATTGGGTTGTTTGCTGCCTTACTGTTGAGTTTTAGAGTTTATATATGTAGTCTGAATTTATGTATATTCTGGATAAAAATCCTTTATCAGCTATATATATACATATGTATATGTATCAGACATCTTTGTAAAGATCTGCCACTCCATGGCTTATCTTCTCATTCTCTTAACAATGTCTTTTGAATAATGTAAGTTTTTAAAACTAATGAAGTCCCATTTGTTCTTTCATAGATTGTGCTTTTGGGGTCACATTAAAGAAATCTCTGCATAACCCAAGGTCACAAAGATTTTCTACTATGCTTTCTTCTAGAAGTTTTATAATTTTTAGGTTCTACATTTACATCAAAGTCCATTTGGAGCTCATTTTTGTATGAAGTATAGATCCAAGTATCGATAGCTTGTTGCTGCTGTTGTTGGCAGCACATGGATAGCCTATTGTTACAGAATCCTTTGCTGAAAAATCTATTTTTTTCCTCCACTGAATTGCCTTTGTGCCTCTGTCAAAAACCAGTTGTCCATAACTATGTGGCTTTATTTCCGGACTCTCTATTCTGTTCCATTAATCTATTTATCTTTCTTTATGCTAATAAATACGACTTTGTTTTGATTACTGTATGGTTTACAATAACTTTTAAAAGCAGGAGTCAGCCCTCCAACTTTCTATTTGCTTTTGAATGTAAGTCTTTGTACCTTTATAAAGACATTGTTTCAATATGCAACTTTAATTTACCAAAATATTCTTATGTAAGAGTTAATAATCTATCATTTCATGTAATATAAAAACCTTAAACTGTAAAATTCCATTTATCTTCACTTTGTGCTAATCACTGTCATATAAACATCTATGTACAGAATGAACCACATAATTCAAAGGTTTTCTGTATCCCTAAACAGTCTTTCAAAGAAGTTTAAAGGAGTAAAAGAGATAGCTTTTTAAAATTTTCGCACATTTATTTACCATTCCTGGTACTCCTTGTTATTTCCTGCGGATCCAAGGTTTTGTCTAGTGCTATTCCATCCAGCCTAAAGAACTTTTTTTTCTTTTAATGCAAGGTGTTAGTCTCCTGTGAGATATCTTTTTCTTGCTTGCTTATAAGATTTTCTCTTTATTATTAGTTTTCAATATTTTGATTATTGTGTGCCTTGGTATGTTTCTTTTTACTTATCCTACCTGACAGTTTTCTTCAAATTTTAGAAGTTTTCAACTGTTACTGCTTCAATTACATATATTTGGCACCATTCTCTTTACTCCCTCTCTGAAACTGCAATTACATGTATGTTAGACTACTTGATCTCCCCAAAGATATACTTTTACTCTCTCTGGAAAACTGAGTAATTTCTATCAATCTGTATTCAAGTTCATTAACCTTTCTTCAGTTGTCTTCAAACTGCTGTTACTCTCAACCAGTGAATTTTTCATTCCAAATTTTGTATTTTTCAATTAGAGCATTTCTATATGCTTTCTTTATAGTTCTTTTCTCAACACATTCTTCCATGTTCATTATTTCAATATTTTCTTTTATAGCTTTAAAAATATATATAGTCCTTGTCTGCTAATTCCAATGTCAAGGTCATTTTGAGGTCTATTCTTATTGAATGCTTCTTCAAAGGATTCGTAAAATTTGATGGTATGCAGGATATTGTGGATGATAGTTGTGGGAAGACTGAATCATGTTGTCTTCCTTAGGGCACATTGTTTTATTTAGGCAGGCAATTCAATTACTGGTGAATCCTTCATGTCTTGTCAGGCTGGACTATCAGAGTTTATTAACTTAGTCTTATGGCTGTCACTTACTATAGTGTATGATCCTTTCTCTTAAGACCTGAGCTTTCTGCAGTCTAAACAGAATGTCTATCTGCAAGACATATGCATTCTAACTACCCAGAACTCCAATGTCTCAGAGCACTGCACAACCTATGGAATCACCATTCTAGCTCTGACCCACAGTTGGTCATTCCTGATAGACCAGGAGAGTCTCAACCTACACATATGCAGCCCAGCCATTATTAAAAACTCTGAATTAAGTAAGAATCCCCACACCAAATTCTGCCCTCCAACCTATGCCCAAACCCCTGGACAAGTTCCTTTTTCAGGATCCTTCTCCATAAATCCCACATGTCTCAGCAGCTTTGAATTCCAATCTTAGTCTCTTCAGCACAGTGAGACCTCCATGCTTTACTTCGGCTCCACCTCCATGTGCTACAACAGTAGGGTACCCCAAAGCAGAAAAGCTGAAGTATTCATGAGACTCACTTCATATGTTTCCCTTATCTCAGGTTTCATTATCTTGTACTATTTACTCATCAATTCCAGACAACAGTTGTCCCATATATTTTATTCAGTTTTGTAGTTTTTGATTTTGGGGAAAGATGGAAAGAAGGAAAGGCTGCTACCAGTACTCTGTCATAGCCCTACATATTAATTTAGAAAACATTTCCATTATCAATCATTAAATGTACTATTTCAAAAAACATGAAACTGGCAAAGCAGAGATACAGATATTTGAGCCTGTTTGTTCAATTATTTGTACATGGTACCTTAACTATCAAAATCATGGCCTAGTGACTTTGCTTTGTAATCATGACATGGAAAACTCAGTAATGATGATGTGCAGAAAAATTCATCTTAACATCATTATAACTATATTTGAAAAATACTTCATTATAATTTTTACTTAATTGTCAGGGATGTGTACATGTGCACTGAGGTGTACATATACACAAACATGGCTACCTGAAGGAAATCAAAATGCTTCCATTCTTTTACAATCTTTATATTGCCCAATACGATTCCTAAAACAAGTAATTCAGAAAAGGGTTTAGAAAAAAGAAACTTTGGCTTTAGGTAATAATATAAAATGTAGGGTTATAAGGCAAACTAATTCAGTCATCATCAGATTCATATTTGGTCCACTGGCCATAAAACTAAGCTCTAAAAATTAGTCTGTATTTATTTATAGACAGACATTACAACCAACCAACAGTAATGTTTCAAACATATAAAGCTTAAACACCCTAACTATGAAGGTTAAATAAATCATTTTATATTTCCAAGTAAATAAATAAAGGAAACCAATCCAAAGAGTTAAAAATACTGTTACCACACAGAAAAAAAGATTTAAAGCACATAAAAAAACAGCTATGCAACTGAATCTTATGGTATTTTTTTTTTACAGTTTGGGCTTTAGGATTTATGGGATAGAGAAGAAATACTTAAAATGAAAATATTTTATGACACACAATAGAAGCTAAGTACAAAAGTACAAAAGGAGTGAGAGTGAGGGAACTTGTAACATGAAAGAAAAAAAGGTTACATTTTTGTGATTAAAAGCAATCAGATTTAGTTACTTGCCCACAAATCACCCACTTCAAGGTTTTTTCACTTGACACATACATACTATAGTAAAATTTCTCTAAACTGTTTCAACACAGAGTATTTAAAAATAAAGGCTATTCTGGTAAAACACACTAAACTTTTAACATTCTGCTCTGCAAAATGGCAAATAATGAGACTGTTAAGAGAGTTAACACTTACCTGTAACCACCATGCTGCTCATGTTAGAGTTTGGACTACTGAGAACACTGCCTGAGAGTAGTTCGTCAGATCCTCTCTGTTAAAACAAGAACAAATTAGCATAAGACCCCTTTACATTTAAAAATATTAATCTGAAAGTCTGTCACTTATCTGGTAACTTTTCAAACAGTGTCACTGAAAAACAAATGTCAAAACAAATGTCAGGTGTTACACTACTGGGAATAAAAAATTTAATCCCTAAAATAAAGTTAACTCCACTCTCCTATCCATCTCTTCCTTTTCCACAAAGCCAACAGTGTTTCCTTCCTTCCATTCACCCTAGTCCAATAGACAATAAATAGGAAAACTGATTAGGTTTCATAGTCAGAAGCCTTGGAGAACTACATCATTTTTTAAAATAAACAAACTAATGCCACAGCACCTGGACTTTCTCACAGACACTGTGAATCCTTCAGCCTCATAGCCCTTTACTCATCCAGATAATTCAGGTCTTTAGAAAATGAGAACTTCACAATGGTGAGTTGGACAACTCATTTACATGAGCTGGACAATTCATTTTCATAATCATTAAAATTAAACAATTAGGTATATAGTCTAATGGCTAGAACACTGTAAACAAAGGCAAAAATCTATGGAATGAGAAATTTCCTTCTACCAATATAAAGGGATTGAATCATGTCTTTAAATCCTTTAAAGAAAAGGTTATAAATCGTATGTTCTCAGAACTGCAGTTGTTCAAACCAACCAATGTTGTTTCAACTATTTTAAAAATGTGTGTACATACAAAAGTATGTGTGAGCAGACTAATATTTAAAATAGCTAAATCAACTGTTTTGCATATTTTAATTATGTGTATACTTACATACATGGGTTAATATTTAAAATAACTAAATCAACACTAGCTGATTTAGACAATCAGGACAAAGTTGAATGCAACCACCACAGTGGAAAAAAATGTACAAAGGAGATAATTTACCAAAGCATTTTACAAAGTCCAAAACAATCCAAATTAACCATAAAATTTATGTTAATTTGTGTTAAACTCATACTTTAATAAGCTGTATTATAATAAGTATCACAGTGATGAAAAAATATTTATACGTCATCCCCTTTTTAAAAAGCTTTCTACTTGCTAGCATCAAGTTCACAGAAATACAAGCATGAGAAAAATAAAAACATAGTATCAAGTCATGTTAATACCATATTTACATATTTAATTTTTTAATCAAAGTATGGAAGATTCAGCATGGCACTGTTTTATAAAGACATGATATGATATAAAGAATTAGATACTTTAGAGATCCTTAAAGTGTGGTCCCTAGAGCAGCATTAGACGTGGAAATTTCCTTAGCAACATATGTTCTCAGATCCATCCTAGATATACTGAACAGAACAATGGAGACAGGATCCAACAACCTGAGTTTTAACAAGTCTTTCAGATGCTTCTGATGCATGCTGAAGTTTAAGAACTGCTGACATCCATTATTGGTTCACTATCAACAACAAAAAATTTCCTAGTATTTTTTAAAATTTTTTAGAACACTTTTAGGTTTAAAATAAAATTGAGAAGAAGGAACAGATTTCCCATATACCCGCTGCTACCAAAGATGCGTCGCCTCCCCCATTATCAACATCCTCCACCAGGCTGGTACATTTATCACCAAGGATGAACCTATTTTGACACATCATAATCACCCAAAGTTCTGTTTACCTAAGGGTTTAATACTGTACATTTTAATACCTAAGGGTTTGGACAAATGTGTAATGACATATCCGTCATTGTAACATCATACACAGTATCTTCACTACCTTAAAAATCCTCTGTGCTCTGCCTATTCATCCAAACTCCTCCCAACCCCTGATCTTTTTGTTGTCTCCTCAGTTTTGCCTTTTTCAGAATATAGCTGGAATCACACAGTATGTAGCATTCTCAGTTGGCTTCTTTCATTTAGTAATTTGCATTTATGGTACCACGTACCCCTCATGCCTTTTCATGGCTTGATAACTCATTTTGTTTTACTGCTGATAATTACCCCATTGTTGGGACGTACCACAGTTTGTTAATCCATTCACCTACTGAAAGACATCTTGGTTGCTTCCATGTTTTGCCTATTATGAATAAAGCTGCTATTAAGATCCACGTGCAGGTTTCTGTGTATACGTAAGTTTTAAACTCCTTTGGATAAATACCAACGAGTTGCTGGATCGTACAGTACGAGTATGGTCAGTTTTGTAAGAAGAGCCAAACTGTTTTCCAAAGTGGCTATATAATTTTGCATTCCCAATATATGAGAATTCCTGACACTCCACATACTTGCCAGCATCTATGGTTTCCAGTGTTCCAGACTCTGGCTATTCTGACAGTGTAGCAGTATCTCATTGTTATTTCAGTTTGCATTTCCTTAATGACATTTGATGTGAAGCATCTTTTCATATGCTTATTTTCCATCTGTATATCTTCTTTGGTGAGATGTCTGTTAAGTTCCTTGGTCTATTTCCTAATCGGGTTGTTTTCTTATTGCTGAGTTTAAAAGTTTTTTGTATATTTTGGATAACAGCCCTTTATCACATGTATCTTTTGCAAAAGTCCAGCTTATAAATTATTTTTTTCATGGATTATGTCTTTGGTGTGGTACCTAAAAAGACATCTTTATACCCAACTCATCTAGATCTTCTCTTACCTTATCTTCTAAAAGTTTTATAGTTCTGCATTCTATATTTAGGTCTATGATCCATTTTGAGTTAATTTTTGTGAAGAGTGTCTCAATTCATTCTTCTGTACATGTATGTTCAGCTGTTCCAGTAGCCACTTGTTGGGGAGACTACCTTTGCTCCTTTGTCAAAAATAAGTTGACTATATTTATGGGGGGGGGGGGCTCTATTCTGGGCTCTCCATTCTGTTTCACTGATCAACCTGTCTATTCTTTCACCAAAACCACACTGTCACGATCACTGTATCTTCATACTAAATCTTGGAAGTTGAGTGGCATCAGTCCTCCAACTTTGTTATTCTCCTTCAATACTGTGTTGGCTTTCTGGGTCTTTTGCTTTTCCATATAAATTTCAGAATCAGCTTGTTGACATCCATATAACTACTTGCTGGAATTTTGACTGGGACTGCACTGAATTTATATATCAATTTCAGAAGAACTGACATCTTAACAATACTGAGTCTTCCTATCCATGAACGTGGAATATCTATCCACATTTATTTGGTTCTTTGGTTTCATTTATCAAAGTTTTGTAGTTGTCCTCATGTAGATCTTATATGTATTTTGTTAGATTTATACCTAAGATTTTCAAATTTGGGGGTGCTAATGTAAACTGTATTTTGTTTTTAATTTCAAATTGCACTTGCTCACCACTGGTATACAGGAAAGCAATTTACTTTCCTATTAATATATTAACCTTGTACCCTGCAATCCTGCAATAACTACTTATCAGTTACATGAAATTTTTTGTCAATTCTTTTGGATGTTGTACATAGACTATCATGTCATCTGCAAACAAGTTTTATACCTTCCTTCTCAATCTGTATACCTTTAATTTCCTTTTCTTGCCTTACTGCATCAGCAAGGAATTCCAGGAGGATGTTGAAAAGAAGTGAGGAGGGACATCCTTGCCTTGTACTTGATCTTCATGAGAAAGTGTGGAGTTTCTCACCATTAATATGATGTTAGCTGTAGGGTTCTTTGTCAAGTTGAAGTTCCCCTCTGTTCTAGTTTAGTGAGAATTTTTATCATGAATGGGTGCTGAATTCTGTCAAATGTTTTATCCTCATCTAGTGATATGATCATGATTTTTCTTCTTTAGTCGATTGATGTGATGAATTAACCTAGTTTTCTTTGTTTCTATGACAATTATGCCATATGGCATTTAAGAAAAAGGATTCTGTAGTTCAGCTTTCACCTACTATGTCACTGGTAAATTACTTACCTGTTCTAAACCTTAACTTACTCATTTGAAAAACAGAGATAACATCTTATCACAGTCCTTGGGCTCTGACAGGTTTCAGGACTGAGACTAGCCCAACAACTTTCTCCTCTGGAGAAGAGAGAACCATGACAGAAAAACATGGGACAAGGATGTGAATATCAAGTTCCTGAGGAAAATTAGATTCTCAGAGAGAAAGGAAGGTTCTCACTCATGTATTTCTGGCCTCCACAAACACAAAGGTGCTACAAAGGAGGTGGACTGAGTGCTACCTACCTGCTAAAAGCTGTGAAAGCACAAACTCATACAACCAATAAAAATATAAAATACATACAATGACATACCGAAGAGGATCAATAAAACCAAAATTTGATTTTTTGAAAACAAGACAACAGAATAGACAAACTTTGGGTGAGAATTAGGTAAGCAAAACAAAAAAAACATAATTATATATCATTAGGTCATGAAAAAAAACAGATGAAAAAAACTTAGCCCAGTGAATAACCTCATGGAGCATACTGATACCATTTTCTTACAACTGCAGGACTTTCACTTATGAAAAATCAACTTCTAGGTTATTTACACCACTATGTTCTGCATTACCATTTTGTTATAGTGGCTTAGCCTTTACCCTAAAATATATATATCCGTAATGTGAAAAAAAAATGACACTGCATATTTTAACTGGCTATCTCTAAGACAGAAGAAAAATGAAATTGGATCCCCACCTTGTACAATAAATGAATTAAATTTTTTTCTGATGAATTAAGAGACAAACGCAACAGATAAGACTTTAAAATTTTTCAGAAGAAAATATTTTATGTTTATACATGAGTATGTAAGTCACAAATGTGGATCACATACTATGTAATGAATACCTCAGTAAGTTCCATAGAGGAGAAATCATACAGATCATAATATCTGGTCAAACACAATAAAAATATTTTAATGAAAATAAGAGAAAAAAGAAAAATAGAACAAAATCTAATCGTTGTAGTTTATTCAGATAAAATTTTGAAACTGTTCCTAAAAACCTGAGCCAAAAATAGAATCAAACCTTCATATACAGATTCCTATGAAAATTTAGACCAGTTACTCATAAAAAAATAGGCAAGAGATAAGATTAGTTTTCAGCACACACGAAATGGAAATTATCCGTAAACAGAAAAGTTGTTTCATCTTGCTCACAGTAAAAACAAATTCAAATTAATACTAGATTTAGATGCCATTTCACCTCTCAGACTGACAAAACCCCAAGCATTTGACAATATACTATACTATGGCTAGGGGGAAGTGAGGCACTTGCATACTTTCTATACAGTGGTATAAAGAAATGAGATTTTCCATATATACCCATGGAGTGATTTCCAGAGTGTATTTCTCATTAAGTAAAAAAGGTAAGATATTAAACCCTGTGTATTCTGTGCTACCTTTTCCCTAAGATGGTGGGAGCTAGCACGTAAAAAGAAATTCACACTTACTTCTATTAAACAAAAGAATAAGCCAAAAACTAGTGAAAATAGATACCTATAAGGGGATAGAAAAAGCAAAGTAGAGTGGACAGGAGTGAAAGACTAGACATCTATGAATGTAGCTTGTTTTGCAGTTTTGACTTTGGAAAATTTATTCAACATGAAAAAAATTCCCTAAAAATGAAAACCAAAATGTAACAAATAAACCTAACTATTAGCTTGATGGTAGAACCGCACACAGAATTATCTCAATAGATTTAAAAATTCTGTGATTTTACTATACATTCTTTGCAAAATACACTTTAAGGACAAAAATAACTGCACACATCTTAAAACTGTATTACAATGTTAATGTTAACACTGATGTTGCTTTTTACAGAAACTAGTATAAATGCAATTATGTTAACACTAGCAAGCAAGAGTTTACAACATACAAGAGATACAAACAAAAAACTGGAAGAGGAAAAATTGTAAAATTACATACGAACTGGAAATAAATGAGTTCAAATACATTTGTCTCAAAAAAATTTTGTTAGCTTTGTGAATTGAAAAAGACCTTGAAACAATAACAACCTAAAAGCAATTGGCACCTTTGCACCCACATTACTGTGGTCTCTAAGGACCAGGTCTCACCAAAGGACCATTCTTTTTAAAGAAATGGCTAATTGAAGTTTTGGAGGAAGAAATGATACTTTAGGTAAGTATCAAAATTACCGGTATTATGAGCTGCTGCTGGCCCAAGATGAGAAAATTTAAACATTTTTAAAGGAATGATCATTGCAATAAGACTGGAATAAACGTAAAAATCCTTGCCTTCACAACGACCTAACATCAATGTTAAAGAACTCACATTACACTGGAGTTACTGGAGATACCAGCTCATGAGGAAAAAATTTTTAACTGAAAATCTACCCTGCTTTTCTTTTGGTAAGGGTGTTTCAGTATGACTAAATATTTGATGAAAAAAGTTCTTCCAACAGAAAAATATTTAAAAATATATGCAGGAGAAAAAAATAATATCACCATTTTTGCAATACCCAATGAAATTACTCAATTATCAGCTACTAAAGCCCACTGGGTGAAAGGATGATAAGAGCACTCTACACTGGATGCATCAAGCTGAGGACACTTGAACCTACTGATAAATGTCAGTACTGAACCTACTGATAAAACATCACAAAGAGGTAACTAGACATGTTCCTCCTGGTGTGATACATTAGAAATTACAGAGTACATTTATAAAATATTCTTGCTAAAAATTAAACCTGAATCCAATCAAGCCTCATCTAACTACAAGTACACAGGAAATACAAGACATGGGAAACACACAAAATGACAACATGAAGGTATAATCAGCAAAATTATAATTTTCAGAAAATTGTACAGAATAGATGACCCAGTTTCTCTAACAAAGAAAATCAAGAAAGGGGGAGGGAGAAGGAAAACTGACATAAATAGACTTAAAAGAACCAAATCAACATGTTGACTTTCCTTGATCCCTGATTCAAAGAGAAAATATAAAAGACTTCTTTAAAGAAAATATAAAAGACTTCTTTAAAGAGAAAATATAAAAGACTTCTTTAAACTTTGACTACTGTTAGACATTAGATGATATTAAGAAATTATTTTAGTGATGGGGTGGGATTGGGCAAAATAAGTGAAGGGGATTAAGTGATACCAACTTCCAGTTATAAAATAAATAAGTTACTGGGATGTAATGTACAGCTTGGGGAATATAATTAATAATTTTTTACAGTGACAGATGGTTATGGTGATCAATCTGTAATGTATGTAAATTTTGAATCATTATGTTATACACCTAAAACTAACATAATATTGTATGTCAAATATACTTCAATAAAAAAGGAAAAACTTATTTAAAATTTTATTAGGTGTGATGATATAAATGTCATCTTTAAGAGATTATATCTACTAGAAATACACATTGAAGTATTTAGGAATGATATAATCACTGAGATTTACTTTAATATTCTCCCACAGGAAGGCAAAGGAAGTATATTATTATACCATTCACCCTACTTTTGTATACCTTGAAGCTTTCACAAAGCTTAAAAAGTGAAAAAGCTGTAAGACGTTGATGAAACACATTGAAGAAGACACAAATAAGTGGAAAGATATTCCATGCTCATGGACTGGAAGAATACTGTTAAAATGTTCACACTACCCAAAACAATCTACAGATTCAATGCAATCCTTATCAAACTAAGGATTTAGTATAACTAAGCCCCTTGGCATCAGTCTTAGCAATGACTTTTTGGCTTTGACACCAAAAGCAAAGACAACAAAAGCAAAAATAAATTTGGACTATATCGAACTTTTAGCTGCTGCAGAGCAAAGGAACCCATCAACAAGATGAAAAGGCAACCTACTGAATGGGAGAAAATATTTACAAATCATATATAGAAAGTTAGTATCAAAAATAAACAACTCATACTACTCAGAAAAAAATGAACAGTATGATCAAAGAATGAGCAGAAGACACAATAGACATTCTTCCAAAGACACACAAACAACCAACAGGAACATGAAAAGGTGCTCAACATCACTAATCAGGGAAATGCCAATCAAAACCACAATGAGATATCACCTCACACCTGTTAGAATGGATATTACAAAAAAAGTAAGAAATAACAAGCACTGTTGAGGATGTGGAGAAAAAGGAAGACTTGTGCACTGATGATGGGAATGTAAATTGGTGTACCCACTAAGGAAAAGGAAAACAGGTTCCTCAAAAAATTTGAAAAAGTACAACTGTATGATCCAACAATACCACCTAAGTATTTACCCGAAAGAAATAAAATCACTATCTATAAAAGATATCTGCACCCTGTATTCATTGTAGCACTATTTACAACAGTCAAGACATGGGAACAACCTAGGTCTCCATCAACACATGAAGAAAATGTGGTTAATCTATACAATGAAATACTATTCAGCTATAAACAGAAGAAAATCCTACCATTTGCAACAACATGCAAATGAGGTCATTAGGCTAAGTGAAACAAGTCAGAGAAAGACAAACACCATATGATCTCATTTATATGTAGATTCTTAAAAAAACAAACAAAAACCCAAAACACTGAACTCACAGATACAGAAAACAGTGGTATCCAGAAGCACAGCCAGGCCTTTTAGGGAAGGACGGAGGGGGGATAGGAATTAGTGAAGGTGGTGGTCAAAAGGTACAAACTCAGAGTTATGACATAAATGACTCCTGACAATATAATGTACCGCATGCTGATATAGTTAATAATACTGTATATCTGAAAGTTGCAGAGAATAAATCTTAGAAATTCCCATCACAAGGAAAATAATTTAACTATGTGTGGTGATGGATGTTAACTAAACTTATTCTGGTAATCATTTCACAATATATACATACATCAATTCATTTTGTGCACCTGAAAATAACACAATGTTTCTACATCAATTACACCTCAATCTTAAAAAAAAAAAAAAAAAAAAAAAAAGATAAAAGGGAACTCTAAAAGTCAAAGCTTACTGCCCAAACTATCAACTGATCTTTCTTCACCTTGAATGCATTTTTAAACAAGAAAATAAACATGTTCGGGATGGAATTTAAAGTAGACAAAAAATAATAATACAGTAAAATAGTGGGCAAAAAAAGACAAAAACATAAATTAGTGAATCATGAAACAAACAAAAAAAATTAACAAAAGCTGGTACTTTGAAAAGACCAGTAAAATAAGGTCTCTGATAAGAAAAAAAAAAAAAAAGCAAAAGGATAAAATATGAATGTGTACTGTTAATAAAAATTTAAAAAGGCAGAATTTTAAAATGCTATAAAATTCTGGGAAATAGAAAAGTACTGAATAAATCAATAACTTTGGAAAAAAATCAAACTGGCAAAGAAGCATCTCTCTTTCCTCATGCCTACACATAAGCTTTTAAAAATCCTTCTAACATGTAGGGAAAATGATGGGAAGTACATACAGTGCTGATTAGCTTTGGTAAAATTATCAGTGAATTAATTTATTTTCCTTTTTGCCTAAAGCATTAAGTTTCTGCATTAAGCATTAAACAAAATAGTATGGAGAAGTAAAGGAAAAATTCTTCAAAGAAAAGTATCACTGTTCTCTCCAGCTCTGCCATCTTATTTTTTTGATAATACAAATACAATACTCTCCAATTAACTTATAAATTTAGTACAACTATAATCAAAACCTGAAAAGTCTTCATGGAACTTAGCCAACTGATCTTAAAAATATATATACAGTGAAGAAAATGCCAAGACAATTTTGAAGTTGCAAAATTCACTCTCCAAGATTCCAAAACTTACTGTGATGCCACATTAAATTCAGACATTTGGGTAGTAAGACAGTAATAGACAATGAAACAAAAGAGATAGCCCAGGGAAAGTTTCACACATATATGGAAACCTGACAACTAACACTGCAGATCAGTAGGAAAATATGAACCATTCAACTGAGTTTGTACCAGATTTGTTAGCCATTTACAACACATTACACAAAAATTAAATTACAGGTAAACTGAGGTCCTAACTGTGAAAATCAAAATTTAAAAATTTTCAAAATAAAATCCATAAGACTATATAGTATAAAACCTTGAGTTTAAGAAAGATTTCTTAAAACTAAAACGTAAATTTAATGTTAAAATTTCCTACTCTACTCATCAATGCAAAAAAATCAAGCCACAGACAGGAAGGAATTTATCTGTACCATATATAACTAACAAAGCTTTAGTACCCACAATATATAAAAACTCCTAGAAATCAGTAACAAAAAATAAAAACTTCAAAGTTGACTTCTAATAAAGGGCTCCTTCTAAATAGGATTTACAAATTAAAGAACTACAATACCAAGCATCATTTGAGCACTTACGGCCATTCTGTGCTAAATCTTTTACATATTATTCAATCTTCAACATAATTTCTGAGGTAGGTCCTGTTAAACCCATCTTAAAAGTTGAAAAACTGAAACTCAGAGGTTACCTTGTTCAATGTTAGAGGCCAACTCTAGTTTGTTAATTCTACATCACGTGCTTTTAATTTGACAAGCCCTTCATTGAAAAAATTTCTTGTCCACCATCAGTAATGCCAATTTATGTTCAATTTTAATATATTTCTATTATAGAAAATTTAATTGGACTTTCAAGATATACTTCTTTGTACATATCCTTTAAGAATACTGACAAACAGATGTCTATTGAGCAAACTATGCTGAGCATAAACAAATTGAAGAAAAAGTTATTACAAAATGTTCTTGGAAAAAACATCACACAGACATATGCAAAAAAAATCAGATATCATATATCTTCTAATGGAAAAACATATCACCACTTATAAAATATTACTAAAAACAGAAAGAGAACCTGATGGTCTGTAGATCCATCTACCAACTGACTATATGGACAACATAACAATTATAACATCAGAATACAATCAGTATATGCAGACTATGGACAACTCTGTAAGACCAACAACCAGTTTTCTTCAAAAATAAAATGTAATTATGAAAAACCTCACAGTGATAAAAGGAGAATTCGTAAAGTGAAAGAAATTTAAAAGGCATGTCAATTTACTGAATGTGTTCTTATTTGATCCTGATCCCTCCCCACCACGAAAAATGAACTCTGTAAAAATATTATGACTTTCATGAGACAAATAGAAATCTTACAAATCTGGCACTTAAGAACATTAAGCAATTGTTGCTATTTTGGGGGGGGTGCACTAACAGTACTGTGATTGTATTTCTTTAAAACAGAAAGAGAGGGAGGACGGACCCTACCTTTTAAAGAGACACACCAAAACATTTATGGATGAAACAACCTGGAATTTTTCTCAAAATAATACAGGAGGAGAAAAGTAGAGTGTGGATCTCCTAAGTTTTAGCAATGGGTTGTTCGTTGATGATTGTTGGGGCTGAGTGACATATAAATAACGCTTTGTGATACTACTGTGTCTTTTTTTAATGTTTAAAATTCACCACAACAGTTATAAGATGAATCATTGCTCAAAAACACATACCTTTCATAACTGTTGTATTTTATTACTTTTAAAGTAAAAATATTACCTAACCACCTTAGCCCTTAATGAAGTATGTCTGAAACTAAATTAAGAAAGCTATTACAGTTCAGGAACACAAATGGACCAAGTAAGAGATCAGAATAGTTAACGACTATATTCTAATTCATGATGCTCCATACAGTACCAAAGCCAACTATTTTGCAGCTCAGTCTCCACATTCTAAAGATAGCAGAATAATGAGCTACTTTCATGTATGGAAGCTTACAGATATATGGAATACTGCCTACCACATGAAATACTTGAAATTTTCTCCAACCTATCGGCCATTCTATCTTTTCTCTCCCTCTCATATATTACACAAACCCTTCGCTGTAAAATCCATCATTCAGCTAAATTGTTCAAGGGCTATGAATTTGTGCCAGCCTATTGACAAAACTTTGGCCATGTCTTCCCCTCAGCATATACTGCTCACTTCTGCTCCCAAACATTTACAATACACAGGTCACAATCCACTGATTTCATGAAATCTACTCTGATTCTACCAACCAATCTTCCCTAAACGTAGCCATAGGGCATTTGCTTAAACCTTGTATATTTGTTTCTTCAACTAGATGAGGTTCTAGAAGATACAGCTCTTTTGGATCTCCAGCAAAAAGGAAGAATGTTGTGCAATAAAATTGGTATTTACCTTTTTACTGATAAGTGGCTCATGAGATTATGGGCATGTTGAAGCCAGAGACCCTTCAATAGTCATTAAATATATACTGAGTATGTACTATTTAACAGGCACTACTGATGACACAGAAACAATAAAACAAAAAAGGTCCCTGCCCTCAAGACACATATATTCTATTCTTAATGTCTCTGAATCACCAGTCTTTAACACAGTGCTGACATTCAGCAGACACACTGATGTCTCTAATTTGAAATTCTAATACAAATACCCTAGCAAGCATTATGTAATGTTTTAAGAAAACTCAAAATCTAAAAACCCGAACAACACAGTTTTTCTTAACCCACCTGTTATAAATCAGTTATGTTCAACTATTACAAAAAAGTTTCCTTTAGCATTATTTTACTGTAATTGTCTAGGAAAGCCAATGATGATGAATAAAATAGTCATATCACAACTTAAAACTGTGCATTCAGCAATTTACACCAGTGCTTTCAAAATTCTAGTGAAATTTAACTTGAAAAAAGCTAACTACTTGGGCCCATTATTCTGCAAGAATTTCAAAGGCAAAAATGGTTAAGAGTACAGAAATGAAACCTCTGAAACAAATTACAAAGAACATAAAAAAACATTTTAAACAAATGCAACAAACTTCATATTAAAAATTCACAAATTTCCTTTCTTGTTTTACAGTCTCACTGACCTGACCAAATACAAAGGAGTCTAAAATCATTGGGAACTGAGTAAGTCTACAGCACATTTATAAGGATAATGAAAAATGAGATTTCAACATACCCTAAAGCTATAAAAATTGTTTGTTCTTTATGTAGTATAAATTGGTTAACATTAACAAAGGACCTAATTCACGGAAAATACTTTTTATGCATAAACACTTTTAATCTTCAGAATTTATAATCTCAATTTTAAAGAAACTGAAATTAAAAATGTTTAAGTATCAGAGACAAAAAAAAAATAAATTATACTACTTCATAATTCAAACACACCTAGATGCCCAAAACTGTATGAGGTAAAAAAGTAATAAACTGTAAGAAAAAGTACCTATGATGTATATGAATCAATTTTCTTTTTATATAGAGTTGTAACAAACAAGATAATCATTGAAATAGATCACATATACAAAGAGGCAGTTCACAGAAATAGAAAGTCAAATTTTGAAAATCTCACCCATTTCAAATTACAAAACTTTTTTTTTTACCGTGAAATTAGCTAGTATTCTAAATTTTTATTAAAACCCACGATTGGTAAGGGTGTAGAAGAACAGGCACTCCCATACACAACTGTAGAAAACAAATGAGTAAGGAAACTTGTGGCATTGTGGTTTTAACAAACTTTTTAACTGTAAATTTCATTTGACACTGCATTTTTACTTCTATTTTTAGTATGCTTCTATTTTTAACTGCAAAGGGAATCAAACCAAAATGTTCATCAATGTGGATCTAAATTGTGGTATGTCAAGCAACTACACTGTGGTGCATCCACAGAACAAAGAATAAGATAAATCTATTACTGCAGAAATATTACATAATTTTTTTTTTAAAGTGAACTTCTAATTTTGGCCAAGAAGGTATAACATGAGCCACTTTGCCCAACTGAGAAAAAAAATAAAAGAAAAAGAAAATCACACATAATATATAGAACGATGTTCTTCAAGACCACTGGACATCAGACAATGATGAACAATGATCCCCCAGAGTCAGAAAACAACCATGGGGTAAGGCCATCATCGTCCCAGCTCACTCACTTGAGAAAAAGTCCAGGTCAAGGCACAGCTCAGATAAGGAAACCAGGTCGAACTTGGAAAACTCCCTGACAGTTAAGAAAGAGGCAAGAATCCAAGGGGACCAAAGCAACTAGAGTTTGTATGGCAGAGTTCCAAAGACAGCTGCACGGAGAGAACTCTGGAAATCTGCAGAGAATCCTCCCTAAGTATCCAATGCATGTGCATAACTATGTTAAGGGTAAAGTAGAAGATTGTCTTGTTTAAATCTTTTAAAAAGATAAATGGCTGTTTAAACAAATAAAAAGAATGCCTTATAGAATTTATAACACGTAGAAGTAAAATGTTATAATAATAGTACAGAGGCCAAAGGGGGAGAAGTATTCTAATATTCACGTAGTATATGTAAAGTAGCATAAATACTACTTGAGTTAAGACTGTGATCAATTAAAGATGTATGCTATAAATCCTAAAACAGCTATCAACATAACAAAACAGCTATAAGCTAATCAGCTAAAGAGATTAAAATGGAATTAAAAAATTTACTCAATCCAAAAGAAAGCAGGAAAAAAAAAAAGGGAATGAAGAACATAAGAGACAAAACAACAAAGTGGTACTTTTAAAACTAACCATATTAATATAACAATATTGAATGTGAAGGGTCTCAACAACCAAAAGAGGGTGTAAGATAGGATTTAAAAATCAAGTCTCTATTTTATGCTGTCTACAGGAAATACACTTTAAAATCTAAGGATACAAATAGTCTGAAAGTAAGATAATGGAAAAAGATATACCATGTAAACTGTATTCAAAAGAAAGCCAAGATGGCTGTATTAATATCAGAAAAAGTAAAGCAAAGAAATTTAAAAAAAAGAAAGCAAAGAAATTTTTAAAAATTTTAAAGCAAAATAGATTACCAGGGATAAAAAAGGTCACTGCATAATAATAAAGGGGTCAATGAATCAAGAGGACATAGTAATCCTGAACGTTTATGTACTAATTATAACTTCAAAAACATAAAGCAAAAACTGGTAGAACTGCAAGGAAAAACAAACGAATGCACAATATAGGAGATTTCAATATTGTTTTCTCAATAAGTGACAGAACAATAAAAAATCAGGAAAGGCAGCTCACTTGAGCAACACTACCAATAAACATGACCTAATTGACATGCATAGAACACAACAATAACAGAATGCACATCCCTATCAAATGCACTTAAAACAGGATATATATCTGAACCATAAAACAATAAAATAATTACAAAGATTCAAGTCTTACAAAATGTTCTCTAAGCACAATGGAATTAAATTAGAAATAAATAACAGAAAAATACATGGAAAATTCCAAATACTTGGAAATCAAATAACATACTTCTCAATAATCCATGGGTCAAAGAAATAAAAAAGCATATTGGAATGTATTTTGAACTGAATGAAAAGAAGTATAAATGTGAAAATGTGAGGGATGCCATGAAAGCAACACTTGTATGAAATACATGGCATTAAACCTCTCTATATTAGAAAAGATATGTCAACTACATCAGCTTCAATGTTAACTAAGAAGAGAGCAAACTAAATACAAAGCAGAAAAACATTAAAACAGAAGAAATCAATAAAATGGGAAAGAGAAAACTCCATGAAACCAAAGGCTGATTTCTGTTTTATATTAATGAAATCAATAAATAAATCTTTAGCCAGACTGATAGGGAAAAGACACTATCAATACCAGGAACGAGAGAAGCAACATCACTATAGATTCTACAGATAATAAAAATATAAAAATGTAATACAACAAACAACCCTATGCAAGTAAGTTCAGCAACTTTGATGAAACAGACTAATTCTATGAAAACAAAATTACCAAAGCTCACTCCAGAATAATGTGAATAGTCCTATATCTATTCAATAAATTGAATGTGGTTTAAAACCTTCCCACAAAGAAAACACCAGGCCCACACAGCTTCACTAGTGAACTGTACCAAACTTTTAAGAAAAAAATATCATTTAAGGTATTTACCCTAATATCAGGAAAAAAGTAAGAAGGCCTGCTCTCATCATTTAAATATTGTACTAGATGCCACAGGCAAGAAAAACAAAAGGCATCCAGATAATAAATACGATGAACAGTGTATATATAAAATCTGACGGCATCTACCAAATAGCTGTTCGATCTAATAAATGAGTTTGGCAAAGGTGCTGAATACAAGAGCAATGGGCATAAATAATCTGTATTTCTAT
This sequence comes from Monodon monoceros, assembly GCF_005190385.1. Classification (NCBI taxonomy): domain Eukaryota; kingdom Metazoa; phylum Chordata; class Mammalia; order Artiodactyla; family Monodontidae; genus Monodon; species Monodon monoceros. The sequence continues at coordinate 96,396,010 of NW_021703774.1, forward strand.
ATATTAATAACAAATACACATTTGATTTTTTTTTTCTTTTTTTTGCAGTACGCGGGCCTCTCACTGCTGTGGCCTCTCCCACTGCGGAGCACAGGTTCCGGACGCGCAGGCTCAGCGGCCATGGCTCACAGACCATGGCTCACAGACCCAGCCGCTCCACGGCACGTGGGATCTTCCCAGACCAGGACATGAACCCATGTCCCCTGCATCGGCAGGCGGACTCTCAACCACTGCGCCACCAGGGAAGCCCTGATTTTTTAAATTACTTTAAAATAGCACCAAAAAACACAAAATAAGGATAAATCTGACCAAAAAAATACAAAATCTATACAGTGAAAACTAAAACAATGCTGAAAGAAATGAAAGACCTAAGTAAATGGAAAGATAAATTGTGTTCATGGATGAGAAAACTCAACATTAAGATGTTAATTTTCCCCAAATTGCTCTACTGATTCAAGTTAATTTCAATTAAATCCCAGCAGGCCTTTTTGTAGAAACTGACTCACAGGAAAATGTGAAGGACCCAGAAGAGCCAAAACAACTTTGAAAAAGAACAAAGTTCTACTTGATTTCAAGATTTAATATAAAACTACAGTAATTAAGACAGTACGCTTTTGGCTACTAGGTAGACAAAAATGGGTCAATGGACGAGAATACAGTACAGAAACAGAATCATACGTACATACATAATTGATTTTTGATACAGGTGCAAAGCCAGTTCAATGAAAAAAATAGTCTTTTCAATGAGTGTTGCTAGAAAAAGTGAATGTCCATATGGAAACCCAAAAAACCTTGATTCATACATTGCACCATATTAAAAAAATTAATTCAAAAAGACTTAAATGCAAAACTAAAAACTGTAAAACTTCTATTAGAAAACAGAGAAGAAAATCATTGTGACCTTGGGTTACACAAAGATGGCTTATATATGACCAAAAGCATGAGCCACACCAAACCAAAAAAAAATACACACCACAGAGCACCTGGTAAACTGAAATTCATCGGAATTAAAAACTGCTGCACTACTGCTCTTCAAAACACTGTGAAGAGAATGAAAACACAAGTGGCAGAAAATATTTTAAACCATATATCTGATAAAGAACTTGTAACCAGAAATGTAGACTTCTCAAAACTCAAAGAAATAAATCAATTTAAAAAGTGGACAAGAAATTTAAAAAGACACTGTACCAAAGATGATACACAGCTTGAAAACAGCCCATGAAAATGTTCAGCACCAAAGACATTAGAGAAATGCAAATGAAAACTACAAAGAGATTACGACTTCACATCCACTAGAATCTCTATAATCAAAAAAAACCAGACAACAGGCACTGGAGAGGATGTAGATGGACTGGAAATCTCATACCCTGCTGGTGGCAATGTAAAATAGTATAACCACTTTAGAAAATAGTTTGCAGTTTCTTAAAAAGTTAAACATATGCCTAACCATATGGTCTAGCCATTCCAATCATAGGTATTTCCCCAAGAGAAATGAAAGCTTACATTCACAAAAAGACCTGCACAGGAATGTTCACAGAAGCTTTACTTATTATAGCCCAAAACTGGAAACAATCCAAATGTCCATCAAGAGTTGAGTGGATCAACAAATTGCTGTATATCCATACAATGCAATACTACAAAGCAATAAAAAGAAATGAACTACTGATACACAATATGGGTGAAATCCCAAAATAAATATGCTGAGTGGAATAATCCAGGCAAAAAGAAGGTACATACTGTATGACTATTTGTTTAAAATTCTAAAAATTGCAAACTCATCTATAGTGACAGAAAGCAGATCAGTGGTTGCTTGGGGAAAGAAAGGCAGATGGGAGAGATTACAAAAGGGCAAAATGATACTTCTGGGGTTCATTATCTTGATTGTGGTGATAGTTTCATAGGGGTATACATGTCAAAACACTAGTATACCTTAAATATATGCAGTTTATGTCAAATTGTATCTCAATAAAGCTTTTTTTAACAACAAGATATGGACCAGTACACACGGCATGAATCCATATGTGTTGCTAAACAAGGATGTTTACACGTGTGCTAATATATAAACTAATAATTTCAGGAAAAAATGCACCAAAAATAATGTTAACATAATTATCTACACCTAAGAAACAGGACTGGATATCAGGGAGAAATACTTTTCACTTTAAATTTTTTTTTAACCATGCACATTATTTTTTTTTAATTTCATAAAAGCTTAATTACTTGTACCTAAGTCTGACGCCAAAGCAAAAATTCTTAACCATTATCCTAGAAAATTATTTAAAACATAACTTTAGTTATCAAAACTTTTATATTAAACACTGGACAAAAAAATTGGCTAGCAATTACTTTTATATCATTTTCTAACGTTTTCTCTTCAAATTACTAATACAGAAAACTGCCAATAAACCAAATATGTACATCCTCTTCCAGGCATCTTCATTTCTCTCTGCTTGTTCAGGGTCCTATGAGTTCCTTTTCTCCTCATCCAGTAACAGCTGACAACTCAGACTTGAATCATTTATTCTTTTAAAAAATTCACTTCCAGAGGCTGTTTGGATGGTAACTATAATATCTACATCTTGCACTCTCAACTTAGAAAACAGCATTGCCAAATAAAAATAAATACACCTTCCCACAAAGAGCTCATCATTTCTCCCCCAATCTACATAATATGAACTTGACAAGCCTAAATATTAAAGCATGGACAAGTACTTAGTTTACTAGATACAGAGGACAGAAAATAAGCAAAACGCAAAATATCTCCAAAAGCGTTCTGAATAATATCACACTGTTATGGATGAAATTTTAAGAATTCCAAAAATTATTTGGAACAATCAGCATAACTGGACTAAGCACACAGCCTCTCAAGACTACTCACACTTGAAGGGGGGAAATGTCACTGCATCCAATGTCATTGCATCCAACAAGTATCTTAGTACTAGGCTTGGAAGATGGTGTGTCAGGCTTGGAAAATTGAAGATTTAAGACAAGAACCATGCCCTAAGAGGGCAGAAAGGCTTACAAACAAAATTTATAATAAATCACGATGTTAAAATATGCAAGGATTCAAGAAAATGAAACGCCTAAGCACTAGAACTAAGGTTTAAAGTATGAGTAGTTTTCCTGGTCATAGTGAACGAGGAAAGATTCCAAACAATCTCTACCATAAGGCCTATCTTTCTTTAACAGACACACAAACCAGCTTTATAACTTCTGACTCAAATTTGAAGCTAACTGCCTAAACAAGTTTCTTTTCTCTTTAAAGATCAGAGCAACTGATTTCTAATGAGGCTTATTATTGGTGAAAATATTTTAGTCTTCGTAAGACAAAAGCAGAGCTAAAAAAATCTTAGATTACTAAAATTATATGATTTAGGTCAAATCACTTATCTGTCCATTTAAAACCATCATATCCTCTCAGAAAACTGGGTTATTTTCTATTCACAAGAAGCCATATCTGAAAGCTTTTTAAATTCCTTGAACACCATTCATAACTTTTAAAATGTTATTCTCACAGACTGCCTTTCTAAAAAAATTTATGGTTGTTGTCTATTTAGATTACAACTATTTATATAAACCAACTTTAAAAATTGAACAAAACACTTTACACTTGAATTTTGTAAGCTGTATTATAGTTTTCAAAAGCCAACAGAAAGTTTCCACTAATGATGATAATATGCTCAGTTGACTGAGGAATCCAGTTTTCATTAGTTTTAAACTTTTTTCCTACCTTCACGCCAACTGCAACTTCAGTGACAATTCTGTAATGAAAAAAACAAGTTTCAACCTCTTGTTCTTCAAATGGTCATTGTTTGAAACTTTTTAGGGTAGTTCATCATTCATGAATTTTCCACTCACAACGCAGACAGAAAACAAAGATGGTCAGTGGCACATAATCAACTTGGCTTTCTAGAAATGACTTTCAAAGGTGTGATGAAACTCACCACACTTTTGGTATTTTTTAACACTTCAAATAGCAAACTGAACAAGCCCCCAAAGCCTATAATACCCCTTTACCCTTTGATTTAAAACTTAACTCTTTAGTAATCTTGATAGAAACAGGAAACATGAATTCCAGGGCAAGTTTTGCCATCTATTTCCATATTGATCTGGGGGAAAGAGTGAACTTCTCTGGATTTGTTTCATCTGGAAAATAATCTCCAGAGAACCTCTAGGAAGATTCAAATTTTGTTAATCTGTTAACTTTTATGTGACCTGCACTTAGTTTCTTCACAAAATACCGAACTCCAGATGATTAAAATAAACTCACATTTTACTTCTGACCCTTCAAATACTGTCAATGATTCCAATAAACGTATTTTTTAAGTGATACTCTTTTCCTATGCCCCCAAACGGGATGAATACGGCTATATTTTCACCCTAAAGGGTGCCTCCTTTCTAACAATGAGTTAAATTATTAAAGAGTCTTTTCAGATGGGGAGCGTTAAGTACCAGGGAGAGACCCCGGTCCGTATCATTTTCCGAAGCCCTTGCCTCACCTCACTTAGCACTACCGCCAGCCTCAAAGATGCAGCACGGCTCTGGCTTTTTGGAGTTGTTTTTGTTTTTCCAGAAACTGGTCAAAGTAGCTGAAAAGGTGGCCCTGTGTTGACTATCTACTCTTGTTTCTGCCATGGCTCTTGGCCTTTGCCCATGTGACTGATGTCGACCACAAACACTTCGTTTTTGAGATGATTTAATTGCTGGGCCCTTCTGCCAAGCTTGGAACGATCTTAGGCCACACAAAAAGGCGTTTTTTTCAGCCTCCCGCCCCCACTAGCGGACTCCAGTGAAAACAAAGGAGTGTGACATCTGCCCTCCCCCTTCCTCCCGCCACCGCACGCCTCCCCGCCCCCCCCCTTCCCCCGCGGCTCCCACCCAGCCTTCCCGGGAGCTCCCGCCACCGGCATCTCCCCCAGCCGGGGCGGGGCGGGCCGGGCGAAACCGGGGAGGCTTGGGACGGCTTGGGGGGGGCCTAGGTGGGGGCGGCCTCTCTCTCCGCAGGGAGACTCCCACGCAGGCCTCGCTCTCCGGCCGCTACACCCGCTCCCAGCCGCGCCGCTCGCCCGCGGTCCGGGTCCCAGTTTACGGATCGAAATGGCTCCTAGAGGGGGCAGGGCCGGGCGAGACGTCCTGGGACCCCCCAGAGCCCATCCCCCGCTGCCCCGCCGGGACCCGCTGTCTCCCCGGGGTCGTCGTCCCGCCGTCTCCCCAACGCCTGCCGAGTCCACAAGCCCGCTTTCTTCCCGTTTTCTCGACCAGAGCCCGCCAGGGGGAAGCCCAAGGAGGGGTGTGTGCGATGGGGCGGGGGTTGGGTAACTGCAGCCCAGCCCTGGGGAGGGACCGCCGGGGGGTTTCGGCCCGACCCTGGACCAGGCCGAAGGCGGGCCCCACTCCCCTCTCGCACACCTCCTCGCCGGCCTCGTTACCTACCCGTCCATTGCCGAACCGGACAAAGCTTCGCTCACAAGAACCGAGCCACGCAGCCGGCGAGACACACAAGCGGAGAGAAAATGGCGGCCAGGTCCCGACGGAAATTGCCGAAGGTGCTGGAGCGCACGGGGCAGCGCGCGGCAGCGGCGGCGGCGGAAAGAGCCGAGCGCGCCGGCGCCCGGCTGCGGGCGGCGAGCGGCGGGGCGCGGGGACGAGGGGGAGTGGGCGCAGCCGCCGTCGCCTCCTACGCGCCGCCGCGCGCGTGAGGCCCTCCGCCCTCCGCTCTCAGTGCTGTGGGCCGGGGCCTGCTGCTGTGCAGCGTGGCGTGCTCCGTTTCTTTTGTACGTTCCTCTCCGAAGTCCCTGTTGCCCTCCTAGGGCGCTGTGGGTGCGACACCGCCCAACCCTCCACACCCACTGCCTTAGACCTCAGGAGCCTGGTCACTGGACCGCAGGACTCCCCCCAGGCAGCCTCCAATTTTCCCTCCAAATCAGGCTCCAAGTTGGCTCCCCCCTCGACCTAGGCGGGCCAAGGAAAAACTATTTTATAGCTTTTTTTTCTATGCCATCTTTTATTTGCAGACCTCTCCATCCTCTTAAAAAACAAACAACACTTTACCCCGTTAACCAAGACCACTGCTTAGTAAAAACAGTATTTCCAAAGCAAGTACACATCATCAGATTGAAACATACGCTTTTGCTTCCAGACACTTTAAGTTCCAAGTGGAGAAGGATGTGATTCTCACCTCACTCAGTTGATGATTAGTGGGGACCCCTAGGAAATATTCACAATACCTGGATGGAAAAGAACACAGGTTGAGCGATGTATTAAACAGTTGGTACAAAAACTGGTACCAAGGGTAGGATCTATGATTTGGGGGCTTGAAAGAGCAAGTGGGGATGGGAGCGGTAGCTCCATCTTCACCACTGATTAGAGATGGAAGAAGCATTAAGAAAGGCTACTCAAATTGACTCCCTTTTCTATACAGTATCTCTCACTGTCTCTGTTTTATTTTTAATAGCATATTGGAAATTTCCTTTAAAATGTTTTATCAGAGGTTCTACAACGTTTGAAAAGGCATCCATTTTTGAAAAATTTGCTCAGTGGGTAACTGCTTTGCCAGCAATTTTCTCTCTCCACCTTTCCCCCCCCAACCACAACACACACACACACACACGCGCGTGCACACACAAATATCCCTTGTCTCTCCAGTTACTCTCAATGCCTATTATGGGCTTTCCTGTATCTTCTGCATACAAACCTCTTATCGTTTTACTATTTGGAATTTCACTGTACTAAATGGTACTTTCTGTATGATTCATAAAATTATATTATTTTTAACTTGGGCAAACCTTATAGAGCATCTTGTCCAAATAGAACTCTTCAAAGCACTCAAATGTTAAAAATTCTTGATTTGGTTCAGGGATTGGGATTCCTTAAAAACAAAAACACCTATTTCCTACAATGCCTTCTTTGCCTTAATCATTGACTTATGATACATAAAGGGCCCATTATCAGTGCCATTAATAATCACTTTTCACGTGTTTGTGGCTTTTTTTTTTTTTTTTTTTTTGCGGTACGCGGGCCTCTCATTGTTGTGGCCTCTCCCGTTGCGGAGCACAGGCTCCGGACGCGCAGGCTCAGCAGCCATGGCTCACACGCCTAGCCGCTCTGCGGCATGTGGGAGCCTCCCGGACCGGGGCACGAACCCGTGTCCCCTGCATCGGCAGGCGGACTCTCAACCACTGTGCCACCAGGGAAGCCCGTTTGTGGTTTTGTACATGTATTTTCACTCAACAATTAAATATGTAAGCTCCCAAAGGGCAGGAACTCTAGCATAATTCTTTGTACTCCCCACAATGACTCAGCCAATGTTGATTGATTAGCTCTTGCTTTATCCTGGCAAAAACAAACTGTTGCATGGGGACAATCCTGGCCTTAGGAGGCAAAAGAAAATATAATACTCACAAAAACACATTTTCCTTTCTTTTTCTCCTAATAAAGCACAAGACTACAAACAAACAATAGTCAATATGCTTGCTTATTTAAACCCCACCACTTTCTAGAAAAGATTTAAGGTTCTTTACAAGTCAAGACACAAAAAGTGAATATAAAAAGTGAAATAAGAAATAAAACAAAAGGATAAAATACAACATGGAGTCAGGAGTGAGGCTAATGCAACAATGTATATCACAAAAGCATGCTGATTAAAGACTGGGTTCAAATTTGAGCTCTTTTCATTTAGTAGCTGTGTGACACTAGACATGTTCGTTAACCTCCAGGAATAAATTTCATTTACTGAAAATAATGGGATTTCCTTTCCTGAAAATGAAAATGGGATTAAAAATAGGGCCTTCATCCTAGGTGATTGTGAAACCTAAAAGACATAATGTACATAAAGCACTTCTCTAGCTCAGTGATGGGTTACAGTAAATACTCAATGAAGGCTGCTATCATCATCCTTATTATTTTTGTTATTAAGTATTATTATTCACTTGAGAAGGAACAGGTCACAAATTTGGCCCTCGGATTTTTTAACAGCAACAATATTCATATAAATAAATCCATACAGAGACTTTCACAAAGGTTAAACATGTCACCACTAACATAATTAGATTGGCTGGTATCTAGTGGAATAAATCTGGGAAAATGTCATAGATAAATTTCTAAAACCTCATCCAAATCTAAATTTGTATGATTTTATGAGTTAACCATGGGGTAGATTATTAATCTCAACATTAGCAGATGGTCAACCTTTGTAATATATGACAAGATTATATTAGTATTTATGGCTTTCTAACAAAATAAGGCAATAAAAAGTGAAGTGCCTGTACAGTATTATTTTCATACCCATATCTTTTTTCAGTATAATGATTTGTTCTTTCCCTTCTGAGTGGTAAATGTTTTGACCTTTTACAGAGATTTACACTTATGTGAACAATGATTAAACCTAAATTTCAGTGTATGCTAAGCCAAAATGAGGTCTAATACTGATGCAATAAAAATAGGAAATAGGGGCTTCGGTGGTGGTGCAGTGGTTGAGAGTCTGCCTGCCGATGCAGGCGACACGGGTTCGTGCCCCGGTCCGGGAAGATCCCACATGCTGCGGAGCGGCTGGGCCCGTGAGCCATGGCTGCTGAGCCTGCGCGTCCGGAGCCTGCGCTCCGCAACGGGAGAGGCCACAACAGTGAGAGGTCCGCGTACCGCAAAAAAAAAAAAAAAAAAAAAAAAAAAAAATAGGCGATAGAATCATTTTCATAATGTTCTGATTTTATTCCTAGCCTCACTTCTTGTCTGTTTATATTACTAAAGACTTCCTTTAACTTTTTTATGCTGCATTTTCTTCTTATGAGAAGAGGAAATAATCATAGGATCAATTAGATAATTCTGAGGGGTATGTATTTTTGAATAATAGGTATAAATTCACAATGGAAAATATAAACTCAAAAAGTATAAAAGCATATACAGTATGCCTGGAAATGGCAAACAGAAAGAGACAGAAAGTAGATTAGTGTTTGCCTAGGGCTGGGAGTGGGGATGGGGAATAACTAAATGGACATAATTTTCTTTTTAGGCTAATGGAAATGTTCTAAAACTAAATTGTGGTGATAGTTGTAAATATGCTAAATATGATAAATTCATTGAATTATACACTTAATACTGGTGATTTTCATAGTATGTAACTTGTATATCAATAAAGCTGTTTCAAAAAGAAGAAGCACATATTTTTAACACCTGCTCTCCAGCTGCTGAGGACCAGTTTACTGTATATTCTTCCACATATATTCTAATGCATAAATTGATTACATACATACATAGTTTTTATTACAAAGTAGTAACCACAGTACACACTGTCCTGTAACTTATTTTTTTAACTTAAAAATATATCTTAGAGATCTGTCCTTATCAGTAAGTACATTTAGAAATATCTTATTCTTTATATATAGCTGCAAAATATTCCACCAAATAAGAGTCATGATTTATTTAACTAGATCTTATTGATGGACACTTAGGTTGCCTCCAGTCTTGCTATTTACAAACAAATCTTTAATGAATATCCCTGTTTCTAAGTCATTTTTCACATGTGTGAATATATCTGCTGGATAGATACTATAAATTAAATCTCTGAGTAGAATGCATTTTTTATTTTAAAAGATGCTATCAAATTACCCTCCAGGTCCTTGAGTCCTTGAAGGAAAATATTACCAATTCTTATCATAAAAAAGCGCTGATTTCTTTAATATGCAAGGAGTTCCTAAAAATAAAAAAGTCAAAGGCCAACAACCAAATTTTTAAAAATGGGTAAAACATATGAATAAAATATGAACAAACATTATAGAAAAGTAAAAACAAAAATGTTCAGCCTCACTTATAATAAGAGACATCCAAAGTAAAACTGTACTAAGATTCTCTTTTTCATCTGTCAATGCCCACCTCCCCTCTCCACCTTAGGCAAACATTGCACAAATCTTCCTGAGTACTGAGAAGAAGGATTCCTTTCCAAATTATCTATGTGCAAAAATAGAATAAAGATACTTCTAGATACACTAAATGTAGAAAACTTTGTTCCTTCCCTATGTACTTTTTCTTTGAAATCTTCTGGAAGATGTATGTCCCAATGAAGGAATACATCAGTAAAGAAGATGTGGTACCCAGGAAACCGGATATCAAACATATAAGAGAAGTAAATTAGATATCAATGAATTAAGGCCTAGGCCAACAGCTATATAGCCATATATCAGTCCTTGGGTTCCAATGCAATATGAGACCAGAGGGCTCCAGGAAACATGTCTCCAAGGAAAAACATGGAACTTATAGACCAAAAATGTCTGAATATATTGAGCAGAGTTTTATAGTACTGTTGGCAAACTTAGGGGAAAAAAATAATAAAAGACACATGGAAACTTTTAAAAAATTAACTTCAAGATAAAGTTTTAAGGAGGTATAATCATGTACACTCTGTGGATCAGTTATAAAAATAGTTACATCTTCATAAAAATGTAAGCACTGAATATTAATAAAATTAAGATGTAAAACAATTTCATGGGAGGATGGAAAAAAAGCAGGGATGTGTGCATATGTCTGTGTGATGGGAATACAAATTCTCATATTCCTAAGTAGGAAGCCAACAGATAATGTCTAGAATTGATAGGTGAGAAAATGGCAGATGAACATATTAATCAGAAGCATGGAGGTAAATACCAGGAAAATCAGGAAGAAGAGTTTAAAGTTGTTGTTTCTGGGATATAATACTTAGGGAAAAGAAAAGGGTGAGACAGAAGAGTATAGTTTGGGTTTGTTTATTTCATGATAAATCTTCCAGAACTATTTATTTTTTAAGCTTTGTGCATGTGTTACTTTGGTAAAAATAAATTTTACATTAAAAAAGAAAGGATTAGATGGCAGCGAACAAAGGACTGTTTTAGCACAAATATTGCTCTTTTGTATTCTGCAAAAGCGACTGCTTATCTACTTGTTCACTGAAAAAAGTTCAGCATAGCTGGCTGTCCTTCCTATACTGTGCATTTAATAAAGATTATTCTTGGAAGAGAACACAATAGTTTGAGTGGATCAGCAGTTTTTAGAATGATCATGCATAAAGAACTAAACTAGGATAACGAATGGAGAAAAGTAAAGAAAAAAGTAAAAGATGAAAAATATGCTAAATACAAAAGAAACAACATCATTTTGCTTTATAATATCATAAATTATGAAATGCTATAAATGTATTATAAAATCCACATTATAATTTATTTGACTTTATGCAAATAACCACACAAATGTTAACTGACAAGTGTTCTGCAAATAAAAATACAGCTTTTAAGCTCAATACTGGAATAAGTAACTCTTCCAAACTAAATTCTTCTTTGATAACTTCACACAGAAAGGAACCAAATAAAAAATGGAACCCATCAGCATTTTCAAAATATATTTTAATATTTCTAGAGTATTCAAAGTAATTTGAATACATTTGCCTCTTAACACCGGCAATGAAAAACTGAGAAATGAGAGCTGAAAATCGTTCAGGTTTGGTTAAATCTCTTAATTATTTTGCAAATAGATATTTCTGTTGGAGCATCATCACTTCAGTCTATAATTCTCTCACCCCCTATACCCATTTTCTACTAGAGAAATAAAGTATCTTTTTAAGAAAGGGGAAATGAATATGATTTTGTCCTTATTTAATACTTATGATGAAGTATTTTTACCAAATTTGCAAATGACAGATAACTTATATTAGGAAGATAGAATCAGCATTCAAAATGATACTGAAAGGAATACAACAGGAATATAAATGTAAAGTCTCCTATTCAAGTTTTTAAAGATCAGCTGCAAAATGCTCTACATATTAGGGGAGACAGGGTTTGATGATACAACTTATAAAGAAATCATGAAGCATTGACCCAAAGCAATTACAGTATTAGGATTTGTTAATGAAATAAAAGTATTCAATTAACCATATAATAGTTCCATTGTGTCTACTCAAATTTTCCCCACAGGTTATATTTAGTTAGAATATGTTAAAAAAAATACCAGTTATACCAGGATAATTGTGGAGAGCGATATCGTTAGCAGCCCTATTTTGGGGTAGCCATGCAATTTGGTCAGGGGTAAACCAATCAAAGTAATCATCCCCCCTTCCACAGTGATAATTTCAGGTGATCCAGACCTAAGGCCAATCAGAGCATGGCACGCCCTTGAAACCAGGGGTTAGTTCAAGGGTGGGTCTGTCAGCATGAAATTTACCATCATTTGATGATGGTAGTAATCGTCATCTCTCTCTTGATGGACGCAAACATGGAAGCATGTACTTCTGATCATTGCTGGCAACCACACTAAAATCACAACAGAAGCCTACCTAAGCATAAAGCCTATAGAAAGACAGAAAGAATCTCTTGCCTCCCAACAATCTATTTTTAATAGGAGCCAGGGAGATTCCTTTAAAATGTAAGCAAAACCATGTCACGCCTCTGCTCAGAAACCTGAAATGGAGCTTGATTTCATTTTGAGTAAAAGGCAAGGTCCTTACAAAGGTTTATAAATCCTACATGATCTGGTCCCCTGCCCTCTCTCTGTCCTCATCCGAGATAACTCTTTTTTTTTATATTCATTTCTTGCCGACATACTGGCCTTTGCTGTTCCTAGAATATTCCAGGCACTGTCTCGCCTTAGGGTTTTCTCTTTAGCTGTTTCTTGGCACTTCCCTCAAATATCCCCTTTGCCACTTCCTAGGTACACTCCCAATAAAATCTTCATCTTTAAGTCTTGATTGAAATCTCAATGAAAGTTACCCTGATACAGCCACCTGCTACCCCACCCCCAATCTCAGCCCCCTTTCCTTGTTCTACTTTTTTTTATTCAAAACACTTACCACATTCTAACCTCCTATATGACTTGTTTATTTTTTCTAACATTTATTGTTTACCATCTGTCTCTCTCCATTGGAATATAAGCTCTAGAATGGCAGTTTGTTTGGGTCCTGACATACCTCGAATGCCTAGTACAAATGTCTGGCACATAGTAGGTGCTCCCTAAGCGTTTGCTGAGGGATGAATGTGTAACTGAGCTGCTGGACCAGCCACTTGCTGAAGACTGACTTTGGACTTGCCAGTGATGTGAGCAAAGGTGGTTCCTTTACTGCTTTATGCTTTGGAGTAAAAATATCATTTTTAGACAGCTAAAAGCAAACTAATTATTAAAATAGTGAAGGATGGGGGATTCTTACCAGAGAAAGAAAGTTTGAAGGAGTTGGAGATGTTTACACTGGGGAAAACCAGTGAAGAACATGTTAGTTATCTTCTAATAAATAAAGGGCTTCCAAGTAAAAAGAGGAATTAGGCATATTATTTATTGTTCCACAAAGTATAATGGATTGAAGTTACAGAGATTTCGGCTCAATGTAAGAATGGACCTTCTAACAATAAAACTGCCTCACCCATGAATGAGCTGCCTCATGCTTTAGTCAGCTCTCTGTTATTATGAGTGTTTAAGCAGAGGCTGAATATAGCCATCGGTCAGAGAGCAGACAGAAGAGATCACTGCATTTGGCAATGGATTGAATTCAGTGATTTTTTGAGTTCTTTTCTACTCTAGAATCAGGTCTGAAGTATTCTGATGTGCCACATTTGTATTGTGAGAGCCCAGTCCCTTTGGCCATAGCTGATTAGACCAGGAATGGGCAGCTTAGCAAACTGTATCAATTGGATCCTTCCACCTAGAAATTTAGAGATAGGAGAAAAGACTCTCAGCTGGTCTTCTTACGTGATTAGAAAGGTAACATCTGAACCCAGAAGTAATGGACAACCATATTCTACCATATGAGCTAACGAGCGGAGATAACTGGTCTGTAGAGGGAATAAAAGAATGAAGCTGATGCAAAAAGAGAGCAAAACTTAATGAGAGTCTATACTACCTGGCTATCAGACTTTCCAGTTTCTATTCCAGTCATTCCTAAGGCCCAGTGGTTTTCCTACCCTTGAGCCTCCCTCCCTCTCTCTCTCCCTCTTTAAGCTAGTAAGCTAGTCAAGTTCTTCCTGTTACTTATACCCAATAAACATTTATTTTTCTTTTAACCACTGTTTATCTGCATTTATAGGTTTTGGGGTAATAAAGGAAATCTACCATTTATATATAAAGGGTAAAGATAATATTCTTTCTACACATTAATTGGAACTACATACACTGTCAATAAAAAAAAGTTGTATGACATTTTTTGCAATACATTAGTTGCTTTACCTTTATCACCATCATATTAGTGCTTGACATAAAGTTCTTAAAAATGTGATAACAGTTCTAGAATGAGTATTTTGGAACTTTACAAATGTACTATGTATTTCAGTTTGGGAACCTTAAAGCCATTCTTACGTCATACTTACTTCGGGTGGTATTATCAATAGCATTTTCTGTTCCTGTCCTCAACTTAGCTTTTTTATTCTTTCAGATTTAGTTGTTGGTGGTACTGTGAAAATGATAAAATAGGTGTTAAAGACTAAACATTTTTAAGAAGTAGGAGTGGCACATAAGTGCACCTAAGTGCAAGGGTGGGACAAAGGGAATTTTCATTGACACCACCTGCCAATTACAAGGAGCAGTAACTACAAGTGATACTCTCTCCACCTCAGGGGCTGAGGCTGGGGGAGATTGTAGGGCTACATAAGAAAACAAGCATAACATTTTTGCCAGGTCTCCACCATGTGAACCAGTCTCATAGAAGTCAGATCTGCCCCCTGAGATGATCTCACCACTACTACTCTCCCCTGCCTCAGTGCATGGGAACAGAGGCAGAATACTGGAGAAAAGCTCTCATTGGTCATGTTTGTTGATTTGCATGACTTAAATTCTTCCTCCATGGCTGATTTCAAGCTACAAGCATGACTAAACATGGATTTGGGAAGAGGTGAGCAGAGTTGGCTCTTGAGGGTGTGTACAAGTGTCTCCAACACACCACTGATACAGCCCACCTTGCTGTATCTAGAATACACTGCCAAGCACATCAACCTCGGGCTGGGCTCGCTGCTTTGAACATGCTTCTCTTGCACCTTTGCATGGTTTTCTCCCTTCAAGTCTTGCTCAGAAGTGACCCCTCCCTCAGAAAGGCAAAATAGCAACTCTTTCCCATCACTCTATTCCCTTTCTTACTTCTTTTTTTCTTCTTAGGAATTAACAGTGTAACATTATATTGTATATCTAAATGTTTAATTGATTATTATTTGTCTCATCTCTCAAAATGCAAACAATATGAGTGTAATAAATTTGCATTTTTTTGTCCTTTGCTGCTCTTCCAACACTTAGAGCAATACCTGGCACAAAGCAAATAGTCAATAAATCATTATGGAATGAATTAATGAATAGATTTTGTTAAATCAAGTGGTAATCATCTCTCTATTGTACGTGCTTAGCACAGTGCCTGGACCAGAATTGACACTCAATAAAAATGTTTGAATATATGAATAAGTGATTAGATATATAAGACAAATGAGCTAAAGTGGGAACTTAGAAGAAAGTTTACTTAGGAACATTATTATTTCTAGTGATCTGCCTGCACAACAGATGGCAAATCTTTTCTTCCTTCTCCTGTTTCATAGTTTAGAAGACTGAAATACAGAAAAACAATTTGACTTTACCCACCGATATAAAGTGTGTTGCATTTTTACAGGCTAGTAGTCCTATTCAGAATGAACATTTGGATTTGAACCAGGCTGAGATAATGGAAAGAATACTGGATCTGTAGTTCAGGAAAGCTGGCTCTTGTGTCAGTTGCCTAAACTGGGTGGGATGTATCACTTAACTTCTTTTCACTAAAAGAAATGCTGCGAGATGACATAACTAGAGGTGTACAGATTCTATGATCCAACTCAAAGATTCTAATCAGGTTATCTTATTTAAGAATATAGATTTTTCAGTTCATTTTTGCATGAGGTGAAATATCCACCTCAAACAAAAATAAGTTTCCATTCTAGAAGTTACCATTCATATTGCTGGTGCTGAGCTAAAGTTATTTAACTAATGGAAGTTTAAATATAAATAAAATAGCTGACCACATGGAATAAGAGATATTCATTCATTCATTAAACAAGTATGTATTCACACAATACATATTTATTTATTCATAAACATTTGTTTGAACATCCTATTTACTATTGTAAATTGTCCCCTAAGCACACCTGATCCTCTTCACCCTACTTTCATTTTTCATAACATCTTCCAATATAGTAAATGATTTCCTTATGTATTATGTTTATTTTTTATTGTCTTTCTTCCTCCCTCAACAGTCTCTCACCCTGGACACTCACAAGGTGAAGCTCTTACTTTGTTCATCAATATATCCCAAGCATTTAGGACAGTACCTGGCTCTATAAAATATTAATCTTATTAACAATAAATATTTGTTAAATGAATGAATTTACACTTTCTATGTTTCAGACACTGTTTTAGGGACTGGGAATATAGTACAGAACAAAACAAAGACTACTCTCAAGGAACTTACATTCCAGAGGAAGTGACAGTAAAAAAAAAAAATATATATATATATATATATATATATACACATATATATACACATACACATATATACATGTATGCATACACATGTATACATACATATATATGTCAGGAGATGATAACTGCTATATAGAAAAATAGCAAGGCAGGGTACAAAGAGGGTAATAAATGAGAATTGACTGATATATTTCAAAAGGGAGGTTAGGGAAGGCCATTCTGATAAAGTAAGGTTTAAGCAGAGACTTAAAAGAAGATAAAACAGTATGAGACTGCAGGTATAATACTCCATATGTAAATATATTGAAATATGTTGACTGTGGCTGTTCAAAATTTTTGAAAATTAAGTTATTTAACATATAACTTATCGAAAATTTACTATGTCTCAATCTCTGTGTGAAGTATTGAAGCCATAAGAATGAAAGCAAGCAAAGAAACAACACAACCTAACTGTCCTCAACCTCAAGTAATTTGACTTCTGGTAGAGAGAAGAGACGGGAAAATCAATTATTAAAATTCAGTGCAAAAAAATAAAATAAAATTCAGTGCAGCTCTAGTATAACCAGAAACATAAAGGAGGCCCCCTACACATTTCTGGGGGGAATGTGAGTAGGAGACATTGGTGATCAGGGTCTCTGGGGGGGCTGAAGCTTCGATCCTCAGTTTGCCAATAGATGAGACAGGGAAGGGCATTACAGATGGAGGAAACAGCATGTGCAAAACAGGGCGTCAGGAGAGAGCATGAAGTGCTTGGAACCTGTACACAGAGAAGTAACAATGGTGTTGAACATTTTGTTGTAAGGAATGGAGAGTAAAGAGGGAACCTGTTACTGAAATGTCTGTATATGACAAGCTAAGGAGTTTGAACCTTTATCCCAAAGGCAATGCAACAGGAAACTGTTGGAAGGTTTTAAGCAGCAGAGGACATGAGGTTCCTACAAGATGTTTGGGCAGAAACTCAGGGTAGACATTTACAATTTTAACATTTTGGAAGTTGCAAGACTGTTTCATAAAACTGTTGCCCCCTTGAGACTCTTGATATGTCAGAAGAGGGGGAAAAGCCAATATAATGAATTCATCATTTCTCTTTAATACTGAAATACATAAAGCTTCAAGATATTTATGTCAGTAGCTCTTTCATGACACTTGGTATAGCCTGGAAACTGTCTTTGATTTGAAGCTTCTATAATCGGCCAATTGGATATTTTCCCACGATATTGAAAGCAGCTCCTTTGCCCCTTTCCTGTTTGCCCATTTCTATTCCTCTCTGACCTTAAAATAACCTAATTATAGGAAAGAGATCACTAAGCAATTGAAACTAACTCCTGACTTATGCTTTCCTGATGCACACCATGCCTTGTCTAACCTGTTGATTCTTTCCCTAGATAAAAAGAAGAATGAAGAATTAAGTAGTTAAAGAATGATTAGCTCTCTACTCCCAACAGCTCCCTAAGGAATCCTGCAGGCAGATAACTCAGACAAGATAACATCTGAAGAGAGAGTCACCCAGTCTGCACTCAATGGAGAATGATCAGAACCCAACTTCCTGCCTTGATGAAAATTAAGTTATTTAACATAACTGAGATTCTTCCCCCTTTTTCCCATTTAAAAACTGTCATGGCTGAGCAGAACCTTCTGAGTTGGTCTCTGGATGCCAGTCCACCGTCTCCCCAGATTGCAGGCCTTTCTGATTAAAGCAACTTTCCTTTCTACTGACACTTGCCTCTCAAATTATTGACTTTTGAGTGGTGAGCGGCTTAACCTGAGTTTGGTAACAATATTAATGCTAATAATATGATATTATTTTGATTTTACCTTGGTTAATGCAATGGAGGAATACTTTCTTTTGATATTAACAAGAAGCATAGCTTATTTATATCTCATCGAAAGCTATCCCTTTTTCATATTTTCGACAGAGGTTTCAGCAGCAAACAAAATCTTGTCCCTGAAGAGTAAAAGATTTTGCCACCCCAAATATGTCACTTTGGCATAAGGATGATTTTGAGTTGAAGGCAACTGAGAAGAAGCAGATACAAGAAAAGTTCTTTGTTCTTTCCCTATTTGTTTAAAAGCAAGACAACAGTTTACAAAGATGTCCCCACTGGAGACAAATTTAGACCCTTATCAGTCTGGAGGCAGCACGTGAGGAATAAGCATAACAAAGTTTACTGACTAGCCTTTATTTACCATTAGTTACCCAGATATTTACCGCCTAGCAATTTGAGACCTAGAGACTCGAAGTGCTTTTCCTTTGTCTTGTTACTTCCCTAAAAATTTATTATTCTTTTGTTAAAATACTGCATAAACCCAAGGTCTAGCCACCCCTTTGAGCTCCTAATCCCCGAGTTTCCCTGTGCATATGTGGGATATACACGTTAATAAACTTCTGTTTGTTTTTCTCTTGTTCATCTATCTTCTGTCAGTCTAATTTACAGGCCCTAGTTGGAAAACCTAAAATAGGCAGAGGAAGAGATTATTCCTTCCCTACATTCCATCGGACACATGGATATAGTTAAATAGAAGATGCCAGCCTGGCCACTCTGATGTTATATGTGCTTTGGAATGCAAAGTGACCAATTAGGGTATATTTTAAGCTAAGGTTTTAACAATTTATGAAATATATCTTTGGACCTTTTTTTATACTCACCAAGTGTAGGCATATCTTCTGGATCTCCTTCCCAAAATCACTAAAAAAAGAAAAAAGAGAGGATTTAAAAGCTATAATAAAACATTTTTTTAAAAAACTCCACAATATTCAGATTTTGTGGATTTTAGAACTTCTGAGGTTGAGCCAGACTTGAATCACATTCCTCTTGCCTGAAAGAATTCCTTACTTACAAACAGTACAACTTAACTGCCTAAGTGTAAGCAGAATGTTTAAAGTAACATTAACTGTAAACTATTTCTAAGTTTACAGTTTTCTAAACTATTTCTTCGACACCCTCAAGTACTTCACAAGTAGTTAATTTACATACAATTGATATGCTAATCATGGTTGATTTATGAATAATTCTTATCTATTCATTCAATCAGTCCCCTAAGGATTTTTATTAGCTAACATGTTAGCTGGAAGAGTTTGAGTTGCTTAAGACTTGACAGCTGAATGAATAGGGGGAAATAGTGAAATATTTTCTGCCTTTCATCTTTGTCAAATGAACTTGGACATTCCCCCTTTCTTCAGTGACTATCCCTTCTTGTTTAGTACCTTTTTGCTTAGGACCCTACAACATTATGTCTGCTGAAAATATCCACTAAATAGGCCACAGAGTGATTTTTTGAAGGCATAATTACTTACAAAATTATGGTTTCCATCTCATGGGGTTCAAGGCACACTAACTCAAAATATGCGACCTTGGCATATTGAATATGTTAAGCTGAAGGATTTCGAGAAAAGGGCAGAAGCAGGTAGGTCGCTCTGAAGTCCCACCACCCCCTCACCCATCTCTGAAACTCCCACCTGAAAGGTACTTTCTTTGTACCAGAAAGAAGGACAACTTCTTGTTATCAGAGATGGGGAACTTGGGGTCGAGAAATCTGTACAAATTTTGTTAAACTCACCCTTAACTTCCTAGTTATTTCTTCACCACTTACTACCTCTAGCCCAAACCGCTTTGGTCAATTCTTCACAAACTTACTGTTTCTTTGTCTAAAAGGAATAACAGCTTCCCGCTCTAGTCACTTCTTCAAGTCTACGTTCTCTTGTGAAGGCTCCCCATACATGTAAAAATTCAGTAGAACTTGTATGCTTTTCTGCTGTTGATCTGTCTTTGTCAGTTTGATTTTCAGACCCATCCAGAGACCCTAAGAGGTCTGAGGAAAACTTTTTCCTTCCCCCCACATCTTTCCAGCTCCCAATTTAATCCAAAATTTAGGGAAAAAACGCACCTAAACCTTGTCCAATACATTTTCCTCTAGTGACTATTTGGAAGCCTTTCACTGAAAAAACCCGTGGTGCTCCTACCTTGCTTTTATCCGAGGCATGAAGTTAGCCTGATTATTGGTCAATCCAGTACTAGCCACTATAGTAACCAACCTGACAAGCTTTTTGCAGATAATGTCCTGGACCAGCCAAAGGAGAACAGAGAGCCAGCACTTAACCTTTAGGAATAGATACCTAAGGCTTTTGGTGCAGGGTTGTTATAAGGGTGGCTTTACCTGCAGCCCAGCCACAAAAATTTACACTAGATACTGAATGCAAGTATGTTTCTGGTTATCCAGTCTCTCTTAGAAAATTTACCCGTGCTAGCCTAGTACTCTGATGTTTGAAAATGTCATACCCTTGTTATATGAAAATGACAGCGCTGAGCTGTGCTTTGAGTTGTTTATTTGAAGGCAGTGAAAAGTCAGAGATCCAGTCACTCTTTTCTCTCCTGTTCCTCTTATAAAAGGTAGCATGCATCCTTGAGACGGATGACTCAGAATAGAGTTTAGCTATTGAATGCTCCTCATGTGTAAGGTGTATGCCAAGGCAGTCAGGAGATACAGAGGGATCAGTTTGAATTCTGCCCTTGAGAAGCTATTGGGGTCTTTCCTACCACTAAAGGTAAAGTTGGTGTGAATCACCAATGTCCACTCCTGGGAGCTTAGATTCTCATGATCTACTCTGCCTCCAGTTCCTCTGTCTATATTTCCTTCATCGGTACACCTTGCATAACATACATGTGAAATTCAGTCCCTTGTTTAGTTAACATAATAAATCAGTTTCCACCAAGTGTTCATGAGATTGATCCTGAATATTTGGAGGTGACAATGAAGAGTTATATTGTGCAGGGGTTAGACTTCTGCAACAACTTTCTTTTTCTTCTCTCTTTCTTCTTGATTTTGTATTCTCTCTTCTCTCTGTTGAAGCAAAACAAAGTGTCCTTCCTCTCTCAGGAGTGTAGTTTTAGTGAGCACCATTTATTGCTTCAACATGCCTTTGGGGGGGGTCTCATTTGAAATGCCAAGAGATAATTCTTCCAATAATACTATACTTTGTTCTTCCCAAGAGGAATTCTGATGAATACATTTTTCTCCTCTTCATTATAGGAGTATGAGAGAGAAGTTTTAAAAGGTAGATTTTGATTATTTAAAGAAAGCTTTTAATCGCTACTCAAAAACTCTGAAGCCCTATCCTCCCAACTCAGCCCAACAAAACCCCAATCAAGGCTTCAGACTATCATCTTCTCTTTCCTACACCTGAGTGTAGGAACAGTTGAGTGTCACAAGTGAAAAAAATCTCCCAGTCTTATAGATGTTGCCACCATAAAATCATATTTTCAAAACAATCGGATCCTCAGCTTCTCCTATTAATCCCTTGAGTCATACCTAGCCTCCTCTCCCTCAATTACTACTCCAAATTGGCACAAATCTTATCAAATTCTCCACTCACTCTCAGACCACTTTTACTGAGAAAACTGAGGCCATAATATACAATCTCTCTTAACTTGCAGGTCTCTCACCTATGAAATAATTTAGATAAACCACTCACACTTCCTCCTTTCCTCCAGTTTTGAGGATGAAGGGTGCCTCTTGCAGTTCCTTGTTGCTATACCATCCAGGTCCTTGATTTCTCAATGACTCCCTCCTCCTCTATCACTAAATTTTGTTCAGGGGAAGGCATCTTCTCTTAACTCAATTACTATAATAACCTTTTGACTCTTCTAACCCCTGTTCTTATTCATATTAACTCTACACTCCACAGGATCTTTGTAAAAACAGATCTGAATATGGAACCAATCTTCTTAAAATTCTTTAATGGCTCCCTTTCATTGTAGGTAAAGTCCAGGCTTATTCACATGGTATGCAAACTCTTCATGGTGTCGAACCTCATTTTCAGACACTCCCAGTCTCCGACTTTATGCTCCAGACAAATAGGACACCAACAGTTCCTGCACCTAGCGTGCCATTCTTGCCTCAGTGCCCTTGTTTACACCTGTTTATGACCTTCCCAACTTTCCCACACTACACCACACTACCTCACACATGTCCTTTGCCTAATTAATTTCTGTTTACTTTATTGGAGTCATTTAATATGTCACTTACACTAAAAAAAATCTTTCCCTTTTTGCTGTAATAATATCCCATAGCTCTCCATCACCCATTTTTATCTATTATTTTCTAAATATCTCTGTAAGCCTGGGTGTCCCAACTACACCACCACACATACTTTATAGGTCCTTGAGGATAGAAACTACATTTTTTTTCACCTTGATCTACCAAGTCTTTTACTGTACTGCAATATATCAGTTTGGATAGTTTGCAAATTTTTTATTGTGAAATATTTCATCCATACCATACACAAATGTTCATAAATAGTTTAAAGAACATTAATGAAATTAATACCACCTGAGTTAAGAAATAATGGCCAAGATCCTGAGTCCCTGGTAGCAATAAAGTTCACCAGTCTGGACATCTGGCCCAGCTGTAATATGGACAAGGTACTTGAGCTACAGCAGAATTAATGTCCACAGGGAGTAGGCCACTCTTTATATTTTTTCTTCTAAGATTGCTATGTTCTTTCTCTAGCTCTCAGGAGTAATCAAACTGAACATACTTGTATATAGTGAAATCAGGGTTCTTGGCTAATACAGCAGGGGAAAACAGAAACTTCACTTGTAAATAGTCAAGACAAGTCAATCACAGATAAGAATATGGGCTAGGCTCATTAGTGTCCTTAGCCATAAAGAGTAACTGGGAACTGACTTGCTCTCCTGCCATCAAAGTTTAAAAAAAAAATTAGAAAACTTGAAAAAATAGAAATAAATAACTGTTTTCATACACTGGACAACAAACTGTGCAGGACTGAGAAAAGGGAAAAAATGAGGTGAGTCCTATGATCTCTCCAACTTGTGTCTGAAGGCACTTTCTGAAATATGGTGAGGAGAGAGTTAAGCAAAGCACAATATGACAGTCTCACTAAGTTGAGGTAACAGATATCAAATTTAGGAGAGGTTAAATAACTTGAAATTTGAACTGATGGGAAACTGGAGAGGCAGGAGAGCAGAGAAAGAGCTCCAGAAGTCTGCAAGTGTTACCCTAGAGTCTGCTGGTGAATACTGAGCTGTACATGCATAGAATAAAACTCCATAAAGCTGGGCAAGGTATAACTGAAGACCTGTAAGCTGAGTAATGATCATTGCTATCACAGGGCTGGGAGATATTTGAGTTCCAATAAGCCATAGTAGAGAGTCCTCATTGAATTTCCTGGATGTTCAATAGAGACCCTAGAAATGTCATCCTTTAGTAGTAGGGCTAGACAAGCCTTAGTGTTAAGATTGCTCTTGACCATCCCTGACCAAGCTACAAAAAAGATCATGAAAGAGCCAAATTGATCCAAAAGTAACTTAAATGTCTACCAAACAGAATTCAGCTCTCTTTAAAAGACAACAAAACACAGACATGCAACAACATAAAATTTGCTATGTCCAAAACTCAATACAAAATTACAAGACATGAAAACAGCCAGAAAAATGAGACTCATAGCCAAGAGAGATGTCAATCAGTAGGAATATACCTCAAAATTATAGATATGATGGCTTTTAGCAGATATTTACTTAGACAGTGATTATAAATATGCTCAAGTATTTAAAGAAAAAATAGAAATATAATGAAATGGCAATAAAAGATATAAAAAGATTATTTTATATAAAATTATTTTTATATAACATATGTGATAAAGAAATAAAAAATCACATGGAACTTCTAGAGCTGAAAAAGATAATAGTTGAAATAAAACTTTTTGTTGATGGGCTTAATGGAGTTTTTAGACACTACAGAAGAAAAGATCAATGAACTTGAAGACATAAAAATCGATAGAAACTATCCAAACTGATATATAAGAAGGAACAAAAGACTGAAAAAAATGAACAGAGCTTCAATGACCCATGGTATGATAGTAAATAGTCTAAAACATGTGTAATTGAAGTTCTGAGTTGGAAGGGAAGACTGAAAATATTTGAAAAAATTAATGACTGAAAAATTCCCAAATTTGATCAAAACTATTAGCCCACAGGTTCAAGAACTCAAACACCAAGCATGATAAACACACACACACAAAAACCCACATGAAGCCACATCATAATCAAGTAGTGGAAAATCAATGATAAAGAGAAAAATCTTAAAACCAGCCAGAGGAAATACAGAATGATTACAGACTTCTTACCAGAAAAAATTGCAATTCAGATGATTTGCAATGACACCTTTAAAGTGTTGAAAAATTTTCCTTTCAAACTAGAATTCTATGTCCAGAGAAAATATCTTTCAAAAGTTAAGGAAGATGAAACTCTTTTCTGGACAAACAAAGCTGAGCAAATTATCAGCATATCTGTGCCACGAGAAAAATGTTCCTCAGATAAAAGGAAAATTATTCTAGATAGGAAATTGGATCTTAAAAAGGGAATGAAAAGTGCTGGAAAAAGGTAAATATGTGTTATATTTAAATTTTTTTTCATTTAAAACATTTCTTCAAAATATAATTGACTATTTAAAGCAAAAATGAATAAGAATTTATCAGGGCCAGGAAACTGAGGAGGGTACACAAGGCAGTCTTTACACAGCATAACACTTAGCCTAGAGGAGAGCTGCTAAACAATCACCATAAAATGGGATGAATGTTATGATAGGCAAGGCACAGGTGCCATGGTTGATTCATCTTGCACAGAAACAAAAGGAGACTTTAGAATATCTCTCTGCATTTTCAAGTGGGGGAAAAAAGAGAAACTGCTATTATCTTCCCCTGATCTCTCAAATTTAGCTCTTTGACCTTTGAAGCCCAAACCTGAATTACCTGATATTTACACTGAATAGTTCCTTAGCAACCATCTCATATATATGGAGAATAGTACAAAATTGCTTTAATAGAGCTGAAAATTAAACAAATGTCAGCTATATAAAAATATTATTATATAAACATATTTAAAAGATTTTAAAGTTAAATTTATAGTCACCACACATCATTTCAAAATGACCAATGATGTATCAGTGATTATAAATTTTTCAAAATAATAAAAAAGAATTCAACTTATGCTAGCAAATATTTACTATAATTGCTTACTGAACATATTGTAGTGGGTTATTGCCCCGGTACACAGTAGCAGTTGGGAAGAAGGCTTTGGTAGGGATCTATGGTCAGACAATGTGTCAGGGGTTCAGGAAATTCAGCCAAGCTAGAAGACACAGGTGGCCGGCTCTGGAAGGACTGGGGTGATAAGCTCCAGAGTCCAGAAAATGCAGAAGGTATGATTGCTGGAAGCAGCAGCGTTCAGGGACAGAAGAAGGGAATGAGTTTTTTGAAAGCTTCTTTTGCAGGTCATGTTGTCCTCTGACACCCCCCTACTCCTTATGCTTCTTGCAGAAAACGCAAAGATGTTGGGTTGTAGATAGGCAACAGCAAGAATCATAGCTCTAACCTGCAAAGTGCTGGAATTGGAGCAAAGCTTGAAAGGCTATATGAGCATTACAGGGTAGTCTTTATGTGAATACTCTAATAGGATACTCTAATAAAAACACATATATTGGGCTTCCCTGGTGGCGCAGTCGTTGAGAGTCCGCCTGCCGATGCAGGGGACACGGGTTCGTGTCCCGGTCCGGGAAGATCCCACATGCCGCAGAGCAGCTGGGCCCGTGAGCCATGGCCGCTGAGCCTGCGCGTTCGGAGTCTGTGCTCCGCAACGGGAGAGGCCACAACAGTGAGAGGCCCGCGTACCGCAAACAACAACAACAACAACAAACAAACATATATTCAGCCTTAAAAAGAAGGAAATTCTGATACATAATACAACATAGATGAACCTTGAAAACATTATGCTAAGTGAAATAAGCCAGGCACAAAAGGACAAATATTGTATGATTCCAGTTATATGAGGGACCTTAAATAGACAAATTCATAGAGACAGAAGGTAGAATCGTGCTTGCCAGGACTTGAGGGAAGGGGGGAATGGAGATTTATTATTTAATGGGTACAGAGTTTCGGTTTGGGGTAGTGAAAAAGTCTGGAGGTGGATCATGGTGATGGTAGCACAATATGAATATACTAAATGCCACTGAATTGTACATTTAAAGTGGTTCAAATCATAAATTTTATATTATGTATATTTTACCACAATAAAAATAACCCATATATAAGCATTCACTTATTTATTTAACATTAGCAAGCACCTACTATTAGGGTTGCCAGATAAAATACAGTACACGTGAAATTTGAACTTCAGAAAAACACTGAATAGTGTTCTTTAGTGTAAGTATGTATATTGGAATATTTGGGACCTAACATATTTTAAAAAGTATTTGTTTTCTGAAATGGGACATATTTATACCAAAAAAATTCATCGTTTACATGAAATTCAAACTTCACTGGGAATCCTGTAGTTTTATAGGCCAAATATAGAATAATTACCTACTATTCATCAGACATTGTGCTAGGAGCTGAAATATATGAGGCATAAGGTGTGATTCTGGCCTTTGAGTAGTTTTCTTAAGTTATGGTGATGCTTAGCCATATTAGCAATATGAATTCTATCTTTATATAAACTTACTAAATATAACATATATCTTCAAAAAAGTCTTGGAGTTTTAATTTTTAAATGATTAGGAAAAAGAAAGCCTAATGCTAATAATAATAAAAAAAGAAAAGAAGAAAAGACCTACAAATTCATTCCCAGTTTTTGCAGTGTTTACATGTAGCATTGTCACAGTGTTACTGTAGTGTAATTTTTTTATTCTTCTTATTTAAAAGAACACAATTAAAGGGAAAAGTTTTTTGTTTTTTTACTTTATTTCTTTATAAGATGACACATCTCTATTTGAGACTATAATAGCTCTTCTTTATCCTATTTTAGTATTTTAAAATTTGTGTTTTTGAAGTGTATATATATATTTATTTAAAAAATAACAAACTCCACTCTTGTTCAGTCAGTATTGCAATATACCACTAATCTCTCTCCCATTTATAATTTCTATTACCTGTAATCTATCCCTGATGGATTAATCTTCCTAGTACATATTCTGATGTTGTTACTTCCTGTCACAACATCTTCAATTGCTCCCCTCTACTTTAAAACAATACTTGGAGTCTTTGGCTTGGATTTCAAGTTCCTCCAAAATTCAGTCATTTCCTCACCTCATTTTACTTCTCTATTTTTATCTCACTCCTCTAGTGAACTCTATCTTCCAGGTACTGAATTATTTTGTCCTTCAATATGTTTCTGTCTTTAACCTCTGCCAAAAATGTGTCTATTCTCCTAGCTCATTTTCTTCCTTGAAATCTTTTCCATTTTTAACATAGTGGCTTTCAGATGGTTTTTGTTTTGTTTGTTTTGTTTTACTGAGACCCACTGTAAGAAGTACTTGCAACCTAAAACACACACATATATGTCCATAAAAATAAAATGGAATAAAATTTTCATGAAAGTGCATTTTCCCTTACTTTGAGTCATAGGAACTTTCTTTTTGATTGTATTCTATTCTATTCTCTACCATTCCATTTCATTAAAAGAAAATGATAATCTCATCTCACTAGATTGATTTCTTGACCCAATTATGGGTTACTAGTCTCCAAATGGAAACTCTGCCTTAAAACTTATCTAAAATGTCCCCTCCTGTATGAAGACATTTATCCCCCTAATCAGAAACAGCCTTTCCTTTCTCTGTAACCTGATAAGGGCTTTTTACTACTGATGCACTTATTAACACAAGATCTGACATTATAGCCATTTGTGTGCATTTTATGCCTTCTTGTAAGATTATAAGCTTCTTGAGAGTAAGGTTGATACCTTGTTTATTTTGTGTCCTATTTAGCACATATAGTGGAGTCTCACTGGAAGTTAGTGAAATGAGAGAAACCTGATATTAATCTTGATATGCCTCATCTAATCTACCCCAAAAGATTTGTCTCTTCTCTAGCTGTATCTGATTTAGGGACACAATGATGAAATTATTCATTGAGGTGTTCTCTGTTACCTGTAATCACTTAATGATGCTCTTAAGTAATTCATCCAGACACTGCCAATTCTTATAAAACCTCCTATGCTAGGTCATATTTCTATGTTGGTTCTTTATATGGGGTAGTAATTTTTATAGTACTTCTGAATCTGATCTGATGCAGGGTGAAGCTGAGAAATCAAATCCTAGTTTTACAGGAGGTAGAAGGAGCCCTGGTATATTAGTATCTTCAGTCTCTCTTATTAGAACAAAATAATTAAAGGTATGATAGTAATGGGGAAAAAATGAAAAGAAAAGCACACCCCCTGAATAGAGAATAACATTTTTCAGAAAAGCAGTACTCAGTAACATGAAAACATTCAAAGGGGGAAATCCTTTTAATATTGTTTAAAAAAAAACTTCAAAGAGGATACCCAAGTCATGCAACTGTTTTTTAACATGAAAATCTTCAAAGAATACATTTCCTATGCAATGCTTATAATTCTCAAAGGGGACTCTCTCTGGAGTAAAACTCTTTGAAGGTGAAATCTCTTCAATCGTATGAGTTTTTTCAAAGAGAAAACCTTTTCCAAATTTTCTTTAAGCCAGAGACATTCTTTAAGGAGGAATTATTTCCAAAATAGAAAAACTGCCTTTTCAGTGATATGTGCATTTTTAGATTCCTCCAGGTGAAACCTTTAAAAATCAAAAGATAAAATTCTACCAATAATCTATACTACATTAAGTTTGGTAAGAGAACGTAAGTTCTTGTCTGTTATATATAGAAAACATTCACTTTAATGTTGTTAAAAAATGTAAATGCCTTGACTTAAGATTGTTAGATATATTGACTTAATTAAAATAAGGAAACAAAAGTATTTTTTTCTAGGATCTTCCTTTGGTTCAAAAGAATGGCAAGAAGAAGCTTATTATGTGTGGCTCAACTTAATTTCTAGCTTTTATACTTAATGTAAACTTTGATGAGATCTTACCAGCCGTTTCTCTTCAACTATCTATTATAAAGCTAATTTTGCAGGTTATTATGACATCTGAAAAGAAAAATTGCCAAACATCTTGGGTCAGGTCCACTCTCCCCAGAGCCCAGTATTCTGTCAGTTGTACCAGAAGATGTGCTTCTGTTGCCTTGCCATTTGTTTATTTACTTATTCATCAACAAATATTTATTACATTTACAATGCGCCATTTATTATACTGTGTCATCACTCATGATATCAATGTAAGAAACTTGGGTATTTGCCCACCAAATTGTCTCTTTCTCATTTTCTTTTCTCCAGAAGCTGATGGGATTAGTCACTAGAAGGACCAAAACAGGAGCAGGTGTTTTCACACACACATGTAATTTAAGCCTTGACCCCCACTCCAGACTAGGCTCCTAGCCTATCCTTGTATCTCTAGACTATGAATTCAATTGTTCTGGTAAACAAAAGAACTATCTATCAGGAGTTCTAGGCTTAGCACAACTCAGTTTTGACATGTGTTGCATGTGATACGAAATACTCACTTTGCTTTGTAAAATAGCAACATCCTTTGGGATATAAAAATTAATGGACTACTACACTTCATCTCTATGATGTTCTTCCTCCAAATCTACAACCTTAGTCTAACCATAACACAGTACACATACTCAGATTAAGAGGTAGTCTATAGAATTCCTGACCACAAATCTTCATAAGTGTCTGTTAGTTGAGATCATGAAAAAACAAGGAAAGACCAAGAAATTTTAATAGGTTAGAAGGGGACTAAGGAGTTATTATGACTAAGTGCAACGTGGTGTTCTAGATTAGATCCTGGAATGGAAAAAGAACACTAGTAGAAAAACTGGTGAAATACAAATATACAGTCTGTAGCTGATTAAATAGTGTTGTACCGATGTTAATTTCCAAGTGTTGACAAATGTTTCATGGTTGTGTAAGAT
Source organism: Monodon monoceros (assembly GCF_005190385.1). Taxonomy (NCBI): domain Eukaryota; kingdom Metazoa; phylum Chordata; class Mammalia; order Artiodactyla; family Monodontidae; genus Monodon; species Monodon monoceros. The sequence continues at coordinate 96,426,275 of NW_021703774.1, forward strand.
GTCAGCATTAGGGGAAATTGAGTGAAGGGTACATGGGAACTCTCTGTACTGTCTTTAAAACTCTTCTGTAAATTGAAAATTGCTTTATAATAAATAATTGAAAAATATATCAGTGCAGCTGAGGTGTAGGGGAAGCAGCAACCCTATAAGTGATATTTAAATGCTTGAGGTCTGGAAAATGCCACCTTAGTTCCTGTTCTGTCCTGAGAATTGCACCAGCTTCTGTGTGGATTCCATAGAAAAATGAATTACATTTTTATACTTGTCCTTGAATCCTACAGCTGACTGGAAGAGTTTGCAGGACACCTGATAAACAAAAGACACATGCATGGCCCAAAGATAGATTCCAATGCCTATCTCCAGATTAGAAAGAAAATTTATTTTTCTACTGGTTCTACTTTCAAATAATCAATTAATTAATTCAACAAGTATTCACTGATGCAAAGAGGTCTCAGTCAGTGAACTGGATGCTGGATGTACAAAGCCCAATTTAATATGGTTCTTGCTCCCAAGGGTCTTACAGTCTCCTGGGGGAGGGAGACCTGCTCATTCAATACACAGTTATTTTTTGAGTGCCTACTCTCTACCAGTCACTATTCTTGGTGCTTGGTATGCAGCAGTGAACAAATCTGCAATGACTCCTGCCCCTCAGGAGTTTATATTCTCTCAGGAGTGGTTTTGGGGAGAACAGATGATTTACAATCTGGGAAATATATTAGTAAATGATGAATCTTCTGGTTCAGATCCAGGATTTGTCTTTGACAGTAGTCTTTGGAGGCAGGTATGGCTGGCCTGTGTCATAATTCCCCCTCACTTGCTGTGGTTCCATTATGACCCATCTCCATTCATACATGGTCAAGCAGAGGCACTGAGTGGGCATAATATGATATAGTCATGATTACACATCCTCCAAAGGACACTTTTTTGGGCCAAGGGAAACCAGCTTTGTACTTGTGAGGTAGAAACTGTGATATGGCTGGGACCAAGGAACTTGTTACTTTGGCGGGTCTTTGTAATGGCTTCCTCTACAGGGCAGCAAACTCCATACCCACTTCAAGCAACAGTACCTAGCCTCTCCATTTATTCTCATTTACTTTCAATATTCTCAGCACCACTTTATTCTTTTACTAGATGTCTTACAGATGTCTCAGTAGTGTCCCTACATACTTCATACTAGGATAATTTTTCTTTGGTAGTCTTACTCTTTTTTCAGGTGTACAATTGTAATGACTTCAAGTTATGTTTTCTCAGTTTTGTCAACCAATTCAAGTATTTATGTACCATAGTTTTTATGTTATGTTTTAATGCTTTTACAGCTTATACAACCTATTACTCTCCCCTTCCAGGCATTCTTTCAAAATTATTTTCATATTTATAATAAGAAAATAATAATAAAAAATTCAATGAAACACACTTGATGTAAAATTAATGAAAAAAATAAAAGGATTGTTACATTGGATAGGCAAAGCACATCCAAAGCATTGCTTCCAACCTAGTGAAGGTTAAATTGGAGTAAACTGTTGTTTTAAAAGTTAATTAACATACAAGCATATATTTGAGAGTTTCTTAGACATAAAAAATGGTACTTTTTCGATAAAAAATAATGTTATCTGCTTTTTCTGAGCTCTACTAAAACAGAGTAGTTTGATAAGATCTTTTAAGATAAATTCTGCTTTGAATTTCACAAATGAAGCTTGGCTACCCATTAAAATTTTTTTAAATGACATTTAAACTCTGCTAAAAAATAATAATTCTTGAGCTCAGAGATATAATGGCAATATCTCTTGTATCTGATTGTGTTCAACAGCTATTGTTTTCAGCAACCTGACCTCACTTTGGAAGCATTTCAAATGAATTAGCAATTGAAACTGTAAAAGGGGCAGCATGGGCTAGTAAGAAGTAGACCATGTTTCTCTGTTTCATCTCTTTTCTCCATTTCCAAACCAGGGGCCTAATATACCCATGCAGACTTGGCTGAATAGATATTTTGGGTTTGCCTTGCCCTTCTGCAATTTCCACTGTAAATCAAAGTTCCAAACTGTTGAGATCTATTCGTATTTGATTTAATGAGATCTATTCATATTTCTCATATTTAATTAGATCTATTCATATATTTAAAAATATTTTTTGGTTAAGGAATAAAGAACACTTGTTAAAGGATCTCCCAAATTGATCATATTGGGATTTTTTTCTTCATTTTTAAATCTCTTGTTTTCAGACTGTTTGAATGGATGTTTACTCCTAGCCTATACTCATAACTGTCTGAATGAATATTTACACTATAGACTCGATGACTCTCCAGGTTTTCCAAATGTCCATTCAGAGAATGTGTATGATAGAAAAATGATGTGGGTCTTTACTTACAAAAAGTATTTTTCTGCCATAAGTTACTGGCTAAAAGTGGAGTTTTTCCCAATGCGATTTATATCTTTTATTTCTTTTGGCAGTAATATTTCTATTATGGGAATTGTCTCAATATGATTATTTCCATAATCACGTCCTTTCAACCCTTGACATGCCTGCTTACATTCCCAGTCTTCTGTTATGTTTAAATTTCCAAGACGACAGCTTTCAAATTTTCTGAGCAGCACTTTTTGGGAAAACTCTTTTATGCCTGTCTTTTATAGCATCAAACCCTGGATACCAGGAGAAGATACAGCTGGGTGTATGGCTCTTGTCTCCAGTCCCTTCACATCCCAGGTATCCTTCACTTGCTCCAAAAAGGTGAACAGGTCTGACTTAGAGACAATAAGACTTGAGAAGCTGCCAGTTCCTCCTCTTCTTCCTCCTGCTCTGGGTCGTTTTCTCATCAATATTATTATTTTTGTTTGTTTGTTTGTTTTCCCAGGGAATTGGGAGCCAGCCGGCAAGACCGCCCAGAGCCTGGTGCTGTAGCCCCCATTTATTGCACTGCTTTGCTGTTCACAGGGGAAGCACATCCTCCAAAGTCCCACCCCGGGCCCCATGGGCATCACATCCCTGGCCTGCCAGTCCACCTGCCTTGCCTGCCTGAGCGCTCTGTAGCGCACAGAGTTCCTGTCTTTCCTGGAGTCTGAAGCGTCCTGACCAGACGCCAGCTGTGCAGATGATGGCCTGTACCACAGCAGTGGAGGTAGAAGTGACCTGGGTGTGGTGGTGTCAGGTCTTCAGGGCTGCAGCCACTGCCTGGTCAATGTCCTTCTCCAGTGTCGTGGTGTTGGGCAAAAGCTGGTTGTGCAGCCGGGGCTCCTCCACAGCCTGCTTCACATCGTAGCCGAATCACAGGCTGTGGATGATGGCCAACGCAGTGGATGTGGTGACCTGAGTGCCCCCGGAGGCACCCAGCACCATGTGGACCTGGCCGTCCTGACCCACGATGATCTGGTCCATGGACCGGAGCGGCTGTTTCCCTGGCGTGATGAAGTTGGCTGGTCAAGGGGACACCCCGGCTGGTTGATGATGCTGGGAAAGCTGAAGTCAAGTAATACTAATACTTGATCTGTACTGGGTAGAGTAAGAGTTCTATAAATGTCTGCATGATGCTCCAACCCTAGAGAAGATTTTAAAGAGAAAAAAGCAATACAATTGCAACTCAACTCAATTATTCAGCTCTGTTTGTTAGGGTGGTCTGAGAAACTGATGGGGATTAGAAGTGCAAGAGTTTTATTGGGTGAAATCTGTAAAAGGTAAAGGAACAGCGCCAGAGAAAGTGGAAAGAGCATTCAGACTGCCATGTTATGTTTGACACCTGAGAGAGAAGGGGGGCAAGAGGACAGATCACTGGGAAGAGTCTCATACTGAAGCTCAGTTCTGAGAAAGTTTTGATCAGTCTAATAGTCTTTGAGCCAAAGCCCCTTGTTCAAGGAGCACCATGTCTTGCACCACCCCTTCACCATGTTCACTCTTTGGAAGTATGGCCCTGACATGATCAGCCCAGGAATGGGGTGGATCTAAAGGAGCATTAGCTGCTGAGGCCTTCGGTGAATTTTGCTCCCCACAGAGGGAGACATAAGCAGCACATTATCATGACCACATCAGCAAAACTCCTTCACAGACTATTTCAAGAATAAACATACCCATGTACATACCCATCAGCTTATAGAGAACCCTATTTCATGGTATTCTCGCATAAATGTCTCTCACTAAACCTACTTTAAATGTACTCCTGACTGATATTCTAATGACGAATCAATAATTTAAAGCAGTGGTGATAATGAAAAGAAAAAAAGATCGTTCAAGAAATACATCCAGGACAAATTTGTCTTGTAAATCTATATTTAAATCTTTTAAGCATGCATGTAGAAGGAATTAAATACACATACCCATTTTCTCTTTCACTAAGTGACTTTCTGCATGTCTTGGAGTTGAAATTTTGTGAAATAAAGAAAAACAAGCCACATTTGTCTTTCAGTTCTGGTTTTATAGAATTCATACATTGAATCATTCAACAAATATCTAGTGAATACTTATGAAGTGTCATCATTGTTTACTAAACATTTCACTTTCTCTATCTGTGTACCACGAAATATCACAAATTTGGCCTGGTTTAGGAAGATATGAGCCGATTTGAATCAGCAAAAAGTTCTGTTTATTTACTTACTTAAAAGTTTGCAATTATGAGAATGAGAGAGTTGATGGGTAGAGACCTGAAAGACCATTAGAGGCAAAAGGTTAACTCAAAAACACTGGAAAGATCACTTAGTGAAAGATAAAAATGTCTTCATGTAAGTCCTTCAAAAAAATTAAACAAAATTTATGAAGTTACCCTTAGATATATTTCTTGGACAGTCTTTTTGCCTCACTGACACTTCTGCTCCAAATTATTGATTTGTTATTAAAGTGTAAGTCAGGAATACACTTAAGGTAGGTTTATCTAGATGTATTTTATTCAGGAACATCATGAAAATAGTGTACTGCATCTGCATAGGTTTATTGGGGTATATATCTATAAACACATAAACGTACCTACACATATACATGTATGTGTATGTATGTGTACAAAGATACTCATATATGTGTATGTATGTCTCTCTCTGTCTATATATATATAGATAGGCAGGTAGATAGATAGATATAGCTATAATATATATAGATTTTTTTCCAGCAAAAGGCTTTGTTGAATTATTCAATTTAGTTGAAATTTTATTGATTTTTTTCTTTAATAAGCTCTCCACAGTTTGAGGATTATGCAAACTTTTATAGGGCTCTTATTCTATTCAGTACAGATATGTATATTTGTATTAATCAATTTTACAGTTTGGAAATTTGTGGGGGGGGATGCTGGGAGGTCCAAGAAAGCAGGATAAGACCCCAATAGCTATTTCACTAGGTTTGCATGAGGACTGTATTTCCTGAGCTGGGAATGAAAAAAGAAGACGAAAAAGAGAAACAGAGATACATGAAGAGAAAGATGGCCTACTTCTCATTCAGCCTGTTGTTGTCCCCGCTCGGAGTTTTACCAGTAACTTGTTTAAATTGCTTCTAAAATGAATTCAAATTGTTGAACATGGTGGCCAATCAACCAAATCAAAGTGATATAGCCATATGTCTCTAAGCCTGAATTTAATGTTCTTTTAGCAATGTCAAAATAATGTAGAAAAATCTTAATGGTTAGCCATACTTGATTTGTGAAATTCAAATCAATGTTTATCTATACATAGCTGACTCACTTCGTTGTACAGCAGAAACTAACACAACATTGTAAAGCAACTATACCGCAATTAAAAAAAAAAATCAATGTTTATCTAACAGATGATAATAGTTCTTCTTTTGTAGAGATGGAAGAAAACAAGTTAAGTTACTGTATAATATATATAACTACATATATATATATGTTTGGTTAAAAGTAATATTTCCTATAAAGAGCTTTCACATATACACTAAGAATTTTGTTTTGAGAAATGCTGTTACTCTTAGTTAACCTTCACGAGACTACGTTGTGTCCAATGTGCTAATTCATTTTCAATATTCTAAATGATATTGCTATTCAACAGAAAAAAGTGGGCATTTCCCATCAAATGCTATACATATTCTCATGCACATAAACGGTGACTGCTATGTTTCTAGAATTAATATCATGTATACATAAATGTGTATGCTGAGACAATGAAAAAATGATACTTTTCCTTTTTGAGAATAATTTACCATGCAGTTTGCTTTAGTGTCTGCTTTAGTGAGATGATAAATAATGGCTTGGTTGTATATTACTCTATTATCTCAGTGTTACTGGTAACTTGACCTGTAAGGCTTTTACTGGCCTTTTTATTTTGGGGAAACAAATATAGGTAAAGTAATTGGAATAATAATTTCCTAAAATGTATTTCTGAGTGAAATCAGTAGTGCTCAGTAGAAAGAAATAACTTCACCTATGTGTCTATGGCAGCTTAGATTATTGTTGAGCAAATGTGTTCCTCTCCCTACCACCACAGGAATTATATTCCCTGTCCCATCAGTGTTGAGATTGGGCATGTGATACACTTTGCCAGTGGACTGAAGGTGGAAGTAAATGTGTAAATTTTGAACACAGGCCTTAAGAAGCAGTATGGTTTTACTCTTCCCTGTAGAAACTTCCAACCTTTACCATGAGAAAAGCATTTTTCAGATGGCTGCTGCCCCAATCAGTCTGGGTTCCTGAATAGGAGTATGGAGCTGAGCCACTGCAGTGGACCTAAAAGCTGAAGTTGTCCTAGTCAACCTGCAGATTGTAAGCAAAATAATAATAATAGTAGTAGTAAAAATAATAATAATAGTAATAAAAGCTTATTGTTGAGTGCCAGTGAGATATTTTGGTTGTTTGTTATGCAGCAAAAACTAACGTGTTTGGATTTCCCTGGTGGCACAGTGGTTAAGAATCCGCCTGCCAATACACGGGTTCGAGCCTGGTACGGGAAGATCCCACATGCTGCAGAACAACTAAGCCCTTGCGCCACAAATACTGAGCCTGTGCTCTAGAGCCTGAGAGCCACAACTACTGAGCCCACGTGCTACAGCTACTGAAGCCTGTGAGCCTAGTGCCCATGCTCCGCAACAAGAGAAGCCACCACAATGAGAAGCCTGTGCACTGCAACGAAGAGTAGCCCCTGCTCGCTGCAAGTAGAGAAAGCCTGCGTGCAACAATGAAGACCCAACACAGCCAAAAAAAAAAAATAATAATAAATATATCTCAAAAAAACCACTAATGTGTTTGTTTACATTTTGCATTTTATTTATTCATTTTTATCTTAAATTCTTTGCTCTTTAGCTGAATTAAGGAATGGTCATAATTCACATCAAAAATTAATTTACATAGCTCACATACTTCATTCTTTTAGGAATATATATTTTAACATTGTAATAGAACTTTAACATTTTTCAGCCAGATGACATGAAGACTAACTTCATTTCAGCCAGGGTGTCATCTTGATACCAAGAATTTCTTAATTTTCATATGACTATTTACTTATTATAAAAATGATAAAATTTGGTTCTTCTGGAGGCTACTATTATATCTCTAAGTGATCTGCATGTACCAGTATAATAGTTAAATACAGTAAAATACTTAAATCAATACTTTTTGATTTAAGCAGTATTGGCTGAGTCAGTGTTGCAAGTAGAAAGTGACCACAGTTACACTGTTTTCTGCTCCTCCCTTACAGTTCCTCCACCACTCAGTTTATGATTTAATTACTCTAGTGGTTAGTATTATAATTTTAAGTATTTAAAGTTCTATATCTCAATTCATAAAATTTAGGCAGAATCTTTTGAATTCCCTTTATATGATATGAGAAGTTAGGTCCCTTACATATTCCTCCACGTCTCCTCATGCCATCTTCCAATTGCAGGCGTTTTATAATTTCACATCCTAAGGTGTTATTTAACTTAAATCATCCTATGACTATAATCAAAGGTTTTGTGACCTTTGACAATAAGTTAAATGTAAAAGTTATAAACTAAAACCAGCATTTATAATAATTATAAAACATCTTTTACTGATATTGAAATTGTGTAATTTACTGTAGAAAAAAAAATAACCATAGGTGATAAAAACCATGTTGCTCAAATTGAATGTTCTAAGATTAAGTTAAATGAGTGTTGTTCTTACAGAACATAAATTCGTTACTGAAAATCAGGCCACATTTTTAGTCTCATTCTAGGACAAAGCTTTCTTGTACAGCTTTTTGTGTTTTTCTGAGTTTTAATTGCCTTTTCTTTTCCTTTTTGACAGAAGAAATTCCCATTTCATATTCATATTTTTTTGAAAGGAATCTACTATCTTTTCAAAGTGATGCTTCACAGAGCTCTCTTGACTTCTGTACTAATTTAGACTTGTAGTTTCTAGTCTTAGTGTATAGATGTAATTTTCTTACTTTTATATTTTGTATTAATTCCATAACTCCTCAACAAGCATTTTTAACTCTTCATAAGATTTCTTGTTTGTTTTGTGGAATATATTTTTCATTAGTTTTACAAAAACATATGTGGGAGGTAAACTCTTTGAGTTCTTGCATGCATCTAGTCCCTGATTAGATTTTGAATTCTAGTTTCCAATCTTAGATTTTGTCAAGCCCTCCTCTATGGTTTTCTAATATCCAGACTTACTGACACCATTCTGATTCCCACTTCTTTGTAGGATACTTACTCTTTCTGTCTTTAAGATTCTAGAATTTTCTCTTAATCTTTGAAGTTTTTGTATTTCATGAGTTTTCCTCCACATATGTCTTTAAAAAAATTTCCCCTACTAAAACTCACACCCTTTCAGTATAGGCTCATGCCTCTGTTTATTCTACTGTTGCTTAATGATGACATTTACTCCATTGTCTTCCATTAATAATATATCTTCTCTTCCATTCTCCTTCATTATTTCTTTCATTCCCCCTTTATCCCTCTTTCTTTCTTTCTTTTCTGTCTCCCTCTTGCTCTCTTTCTCTCACTTTCACTCTTGCTCTCTTTCTTTCTTGAACTCTTAATAGTTGGATGTTGGAGGTCCTGGATCAATTTTTCATGTTTATTAACTACTTTTATCATATTTTTAGTTTACTTGTCTTTTTACATTATGTTCTTTGAAGTTTCTTTATCTTTATCTTCTATATCATTGTTTGGTCTTATATGGTGTTCATTTTAGTCTTTAGATATACTATTTAAATATCTTTTCAGCAATAATATTTCAAATTTCCAAGAACTATTTTTTTTTCCTGACCACTCTTTTCTCAAGACATTCCGATCATATTTTGTGGATACAAGAGCTTCTTGAAATTTTTTAAGGATACTATTAGAATTTTACTAGCATCTTGCATTAATTTTGTTTCCAATAGTGCTAATTGTTCTGTTTGCTCCTTTGGTTCTACTTTTTGGTGTTGTATATTTAGCTCATGTGTCTTGTTTTCCTGAGTTTCCATTTCTATTAATGAATGGAGAATGAAGTTGGTTAACAGGGCAATGACATGAGTTTCTTCTACAAAGAGTAGAGGTTAAGTGTTTTGACCATGAAGCAAGACTTCCTGGTTTAGAGTTGCTACTGAGTCACTTAAAAGCTGTGAGGGCCTGGGATGGTCACTTCACCATTTCTGTACATTATCTATAAAATGGGAAAAATAATAATTGTACCTACCTCATGGAGTACTTGTAAGAATTAAACAAATTAACGTATTTAAATCACATATAACAGTGCCTATACATGGCAAGTGTTATTGCAAATGTAAACTCTAATTACAATTGTGCAGATCTATATCTAAATATTTTCTTCCCTAAATTGGATTGCTGATTTCTGGCTCTGTGTCAACAATCATGCCCTACAGATGAACAAACTTCAGTTTAGGAGAACAAGGACAGAGGAGCAGGCAGGCTGGAGATGTGTGTGCAGGAAGGAACAGGCATGCTTCACTTAGGGTATTTTCCTCAGGCCAAGTTCTTCCCTCTTCCTTTCCCCCCTTTGTCCTATAGGTTCACATTGACTCCTGTCTCCACCCTACTCTCTCTACAGTGTCACCAGTTACGTTTACGGTTCTGGATACTTTCAAGAGAAGTTTTCACTTTCTTCAGAGGACAACTCTGATTTTAGTTTGGACACAAATGCTATACAAATTATTCTGTATGAGGCAAATTAAAAGGTGGAGATCCACCAGGTTTTTTAACAGACGGTCCCTCAGTAAGGAACTGTGCTTCCTTCCAAGGCTCCTTCCACTCCACATACTTGATAATTCCAAGTTTGGAACTTTTTTATATGCACTTCCAGAAGAAATGATCTCCACTAGGTTTAAGCTCTTTCTTGTACATGTTGTGTATTTTGACATCCTTCTTAATGTATTCACTCTATAAGTATTTATTAAATCTATATTATGTGTCAGGTACAGTTTAAGAAGGGGAATTAGGGATAAAAAACAAAATCCCCACCATTATGAGGCTTATAGCGGGGGAGACAGGTAATAAAAAAGTAAGCAACTAAATTTATAATACCATTTTAGATTACTATAATGGCCATGAAAAAAATAAAGAAGAATAGAAAGTGATAGGGACCTGGGATGGAGAGAGGAGCACTGTTTTATATAGAATCTTCAGAGAAAGTTTCTCTGTGGACCTTGGCACCCTCTGACTGCTGTGGGAAGCATGGGATTTAAAGGGAGTAAGACTAGAAGCAGAGAGAAGGGTTAAGAGACTATTTAGGAGTCCTGATGAGAGATGATAGAGAATTCCTTTAGGCGCTAGAATGTAAACTCCTTGGAAATAGGCTCCATAGTCACTGTTGTTTTCTCCTTTGCATAAAACAGCCTCATATGATAGGTGCTCAATAAACACGTATAGCATGAGGGCATGGATGCCGAGAGCAGTCTAATGGCCCTAAGGCAGAAACAAGCCTGGTATTTTTGAGAAAAGAACCAAAAGACCAATGTTAGGAGGGCAGAGAACCAGAGATCCGAGTATTTTAGATGAGGTCTGAGAACTACAGAGCGACCAGATACGCAGAACCTCGTTCACCATGATGATAAGTTTGAATTTTATTCTCTGTTGGGGACCTGTTGGAGGGGTCTGAACTGTGCAACGCTGGGGTCTGATTTATAATCTGAGAAGATCGCTCTGCCGTGTGAAGAATGGACTGTATAGGGAGCAAGAGTAGAGGCCGAGACAAGTGTTAGGAGGCTGCTGTGTAAGTCATGATGACAGTGATAATGGCTTCTATTACCTGGTCACAGCAGAGGGTGTGAGAATGGTTTGAATGAAGATTTACTATAAACAAACAACCAACAGAACATGCTTCAGGGTTGCAGTAGGAGATGGGAAAAGAATTAAAGATGGCATCTAGAATTGGGGGCTAAATATATGTGTGAAAGGTAGTGCCATTCATTGAAAAGGGAAAGACCAGGTTTGGGTGAGGTAGGGGAATTGAGAGAGTTTTGTTTGTTTGTTTGTTTTTTGCCCTGTTAACTTTGCTAGGCTGGTTACCTGTTGAGGTGGGTATGATGAGTAGACAGTAGATACATGAATCAAGAACAAGGGCAGGCAGATGAAGCTGAAAATACAAATTTCTCTGTCAGTGTTAAGATGATATTTAAAGACATGAGAACTTCTAATGAGTAGGGTAAGACAGAGGAGAAATCAACAGTGGAATCTTAGGGCTCTTCAACATTTAGAGAGACATGAATGTACCTTCAGAGCTCTATCTCCTCAAAAGGTGTCCTGTCCTAATTTTCACAAAGGTGCTATGTCAGCACTTTGAATATGATTTCACCCATGTTTTGTCCTGAAATTTAACAAAATGGCTGGTCTGCAAACAGCATTCTTAACCACTTTTAGTGCTGATATGGGTCTTTTTACTTTAAATGTTTACTGTGTGGAATTTGGGAAAGAAAGGATATAAAAATGTGAGCTCAGAAGTTTTACTTGATAATTGAACAGTATCAATTACTCCAGGATCATTCACATTTTGATTAAAAAAAGAAAGACTGCACTCTAAGACTAATATAAATTTTGGAGACTCTGAATATCCTTATGACACTTGGTATCTTCACAAATCTGAAGAATTTCTGTCTTCATGTGAGAATCACATTTCCTTATCTGCATAAGTGGTTAAGGAAAGTTTGCAAGAAAGAACCAAGCAGCTTAGAAAATAATTAAGACAACTTTAATGCTGATAGTGTTACGCAGGCATTATCCACAAATAGAAATGAATATATAGTAATTTGAGGTGCTCAGAATCAACAACAAAAATGTCAAGAGGGTGTGTATTACATAATATTTGAAATAACAAATCTTTATTGTTTTTAGAGATCACCTGACCATCTTATGCTTCCCCTTTTTACATTTATTATCCATGAAACTTTATTTTTATATTCTGTTACTATCCCAAAAGTAGAAAAACAAATAAACAAGACATACTACTCCTGCCAATGCTCTGAGATTATTATGATTTCCACTTGCTCATCTCAGAAAAAGGGAGTTGTCATTCTGGTCTTCTGTTGACTTCTTGGGTGAGAGGAATTGAAACACTGAAGCTAGGAGCACTGAGTCAAGTGCAGGTTAAAGGAACCATGAACAGGTGTGGATTAGGGCAGTGTTTTGGTCCTGGATCTGCCACTGTTGTGCTGAGCTTCACTGCACTGTTGTTTTGCTGAGGGATTCAGACTTGGAAACTGGTCCCTGTGTGGAGCCATAGCTAGAAGGGTTTTTTTTGTTTGTTTGTTTTTTGTTTTGACAGCACAGAAAGCATCAGAATCACCAGCCACCCACCTTGCAATTTGGCCCTGGTACCCAGTTCCACTCCTCATTCCTCTAATCAGACATCTTGGTGGTAATAGATAGGACCAACCTCAGGGACTTGCTGCTTAAACAGAAGTAGTAATACCCAGCAGAGACAAATTTCACAGATTATTTATTATTAGTAAAGTACTTTGAGAATAACAGATGACAGGCACTATGAGTTCAAATAATTCTGTTATTAGAAGTAGGGTGTTAAATATATATGCATGAGGGATTCAGCCAGTAAAGGAAGTGGATTCTAGGATCATAAATTCTATACTTTGTGGGAATTTGACCCTGCCATAGCTTGCTGGAATATATTGAAAATATTCAAGTGGTTGGATAATTATTTTTGCAGCTGACATGTTATGGGACAATGCATAATAGGTGGATGATGGGCTGATATTGTTTTCAATTTGGTGGAACAAACAAAAGAAAATTTAGGGTGGTCATTGTGACATTCAGAGTTTTCCCCACCCCTTAAACTTGTTGCTTCTTGCCACATAAACAGTATTTCATCAAGCTTTGCTTTGAACTCAAATTTGGCTCTGTGTAGAACCATGGTAAGCACACCCTTAGAAAACTAGTGCATCGCTAATGGTGTCAGTGTGTCATGATAAACATCCACAGCCAAGACCAACTGTGGCAGTCCTTTTCCTCACTCTCTTTGAATTTGTTATATATGACTTTTGGTTCCTAATAGAAAATTACTAAGACTGTCATTTTAACCACAGCTAAAAGACTAGTGGCATTTGGTATTCTAAGAAAAAGATGTCTTTTTTTGAAAAGTAAAGCTACTATAATTATTTTAGATTATAATATTGGCACAGAGAATATAGTGCCAAAATATTCATATTGAAAATGTATATTGTTGTATAATTAAGCCAGTTTAGAAACTTTAGTATAATACTCTATACTTACACAATATCTTGCCTCCGAGTTTCCCAGAATGTTCTACATACATTAATTAATTAATTAAATCTCACAATGTCCTCATGAGAAAAGTATTGGGTTAAAATTCGTTTTTATACTGGGAAGAAAATTTGCAGGGAGGAAAGCATCATAAAATTATAAAGTAGGTTAGTGATAGAACAGGATTGGGATTCACAGCTTCTGAGAACATTTATAGGTATTTAAAAATATGGGTTCCCATGAACGGTGTGAGGGACGAGATAGCTTCAGGAACTATTTAGAACTTCATTGACCTGGAATGGTTTTTGATGAGAGATAATTCATACTGTAGCTGCTTCATAATTAAGCATAAAATTAGGCCATAGTTCATGGTGGGCTGGCAATGGGTTCCAACATAGAATTAGACATTTCCAATATATTTTAAATGTTTTACTTTATAACACTTCTTATTATACAATGATTCACTAAGACATTAATAAAGTATATAATATGCAGCGGAAACTCACAGAGTCTTGATATGTCACAATTGTAACCTTAGTAATCCAGTAAATATGTTATCACATACAACATTTGTTTTCTTAGAAAGAAAACATTCACTAACTTCATTTTATGACCCTTAACCTTACGAAACAGTTTACATAAAATATTATGGTTTACTGCTAAATGCACAAGATAGATCTAGAATCCCTGAGAAAAATGTGGCACCTCTTGGTAGTCACAACATGCCCTGAATATTTTCTCTCAGAGAGGAAAGCAATCTGATAAACTTCTTTATTATAAAATTATTGAAATTTAATGTTACACTCACCAGTGGTATTTGTAAGAAAATGAGCCTAAAAAGGACGTTCATGGAAGTTTTACCCTCTGTGGGGAAGATAATTTTGGTTGAGCAGCCTTTTGGGTGATTCAATGATGCTTGTATTTCAAAGTGCTTGATTTGCACAACAGAGTGCCTCTGAGAAGATACCCAAGAAGATTCTGGCTAGTGAACTGAATTCAGGTAATGGTGAGTGGGAGGAAAAAGAGAGCTGCTTTCAGAATTCGCTCAAGTAATGCCTCAGGCAGCTTGGCACACGTGTAGATAGCTGGAAAACAAAGGCAACCACCATTCAAGCCTGAAAATCTGCTATAAGAAAAAGGATTACTCTTTTGGAAAGAAAGGTTTAGATTCACAGTGACTAAGAAGTAGACCAGAAAACAGAAACAGACTTTTAAGATGAATGTCAATTCATGCATTTGACAAATGCTTATTCGACACTTACTATGTGCCAGACACTAGTTAGATGCCAGCAATTGAGTGGAGACTAAGACAGACCCCAGGCTTAACATGAGAAGAAAAGAGGCAGTCATAATATCTGGCACATAGCATGTGCTCAAAAAAGTTGTCAAATGAATTAAAGAATTTAAAATGTGACTATTTATACTACTGTGATAAAACATTAGATACTGTTCTTGAGATTTCTCTTAAATGTGTTCATTACATTATGATTACAAACATATTCACAATTGTAGAATCATAGTATATGTACAATTTTAAAAGTGGATTTTGATGTGTTGTTGAAAATAAAAACTATTACTATAGTACTAAGATGTTGGAGGCATAAACCTTAAATGGAAATAACATTCCTGTGACTGTTTACGCCTGCATTATAAGTGTGTGGAAAACTGTATCTGTTTTTATTTATGCATAATGCTATAAGTTAGGATAAAGGGAAGACTAGACAGTGGAACATGTTATTGCCATCCTGTCTTGTCTCATTAAAAAAAATGTAAGAACGAAAAGGAATAATTTGAAAACATTTGTTCCCTTACAGATTAAACCATATGCTCTAATATTCTAATACCTTACTTTATTTACAAATGCGTATTTGTTATTAAAATGTGCATGTATGTTATTAAAATACTGTAGAGAAATATAATATTATTTGGATTAATACGTGTGTGTTTATATATGCATATTTAGGGAAAAGGAGAGCGAGCAAGGGAAAGAGAGAGAATAAAAAAGAAGTGATGGAGAGAAAAAAGGGGAGAGAATGAGCAAAGGATCCTTGATTCACTTTAATTCCCATACATAGTATATTGTTAGCAAATTTCTTCTGAATACATTTTAATGTCTATTAATTGTTTTGAATTCCTCAGATAGAGAAAACATTGGTTTTTTTTAGACTGTGGTCAACATTCTTACATAGCATAATAAAATCAATATTTTTTTTCATATTTGAAAATTATTATGTATGGGTTTTTGTGGAGGCTGAAGTATCTATAGGTTTTTTTCTCTCCTGCAGCACCCTCATCAACACTCTGAGAGGATGAGATTGAGTGCAAGTTGACTTTGATTTTGAGAAACAAGCACTTAAGATGGTTGCTAACTATTGTCATCATATTTAATTCAATTTTCTCTCCTCTATCTTGTTTCTTTTTTAAAAAAATATTTATTTATTTATTATTTTTGTTGGTTCTCTTAAAAAATTTTTTTTGATTCTATTTGTTAATTTTTATTTGTTATACATATTTTAAAGGTTAGTTTCCATTTACAGTTATTACAAAATATTGGCTATATTCCCCATGTTATACAGTACATCCTTGAGCCTATCTTACACCCAATAGTTTGTACCTCCCACTCTCCCACCCCTATATTGCTCCTCCCCTCCCCACTGGCAACCACTAGTTTGTTCTCTATATCTGTGAGCCTGCTTCTTTTTTGCAATATTTACTAGTTTGTTGTATTTTTTAAATTCCACATATAAGTGATATCATACAGTATTTGTCTTTCTCTGTCCGACTTATTTCCCTAAACATAATGTCCTCGAAGTCCATCCATGTTGCTGCCAATGTCAAAATTTTATTTTTGTGGCTGAGTAGTATTCCATTCCATTGTGTGTGTATATATATATATATATATATATATATATACACACACACATATATACCACATCTTCTTTATCCATTCCTCTGTTGATAGACGCTTAGATTGTTTCCATATTTTTTTTTTTTTTAACGGTACATGGGCCTCTCACTGTTGTGGCCTCTCCCGTTGCGGAGCCCAGGCTCTGGACATGCAGGCTCAGCGGCCATGGCTCATGGGCCTAGCTGCTCCATGGCATGTGGGATCTTCCCAGACTGGGGCACGAACCCGTGTCCCCTGCATCGGCAGGCAGACTCTCAACCACTGCACCACCAGGGAAGCCCAGATTGTTTCTATATCTTGGCAATTGTAAATAATGCTGAATGAACATTTGGGTGCATGTATCTTTTTGAATTAGTGTTTTTGTTTTTTTCTGATATATACCCAGGAGTGGAATTCCTGGGTCATATGGTAGTTCTATTTTCAGTTTTTTGAAAAACCTCCGTACCGTTTTCCACAGTGCCTGCACCAATTTACATTCCTACCAACAAGCATACAAGAGTTCCCTTTTCTCCACCTATTCAGCAACATTTGTTGTGGTTTTTTTTGATGATAACCATTCTGACAGGTGTGAGGTGATATCTCATCATGGTTTTGATTTGCATTTCCCTGACAATTAGTGATGTTGAACATTTTCATATGCCTGTTGTCCATCTGCATTTCCTCTTTGGAAAAATGGCTATTCAGTTTTTCTCCCCATTTTCTAATTGGGTTGTTTGCTTTTTAATGTTCAGATGTCTGAGTTGTTTATATATGTTGGATATTAACCCCTTATCAGTCATATCATTTGTAAATATTTTCTCCCATTCAGTAGGTTGTCTTTTTGTTTTATCAATGGTTTCCTTTGCTGTGTAAGAACTTTTAAGTTTAATTAGGTCCCATTTATTTATTTTTGCTTTTATTTCCCATACTTTAGGAGTCAGAAAAATATTGCTGTGAATTATGTCAAGGAGCGTTTTGCTTGTTTTCATCTAGGAGTTTTAGTCTTCCATTAAGTTTTTTAATCCATTTTGAGTTTATTTTTGTATATGGTGTTAGAGAATGTTCTAATATCTTGGATTTCCTAGTGTGTTTCTTTTTGTATTGTTTCCTCCCGTCCTCTTCCCCTATTTGTTTCACATACTTTGGCCTGCAGTGTAATCTTTAAGAAATCAGTTATTTTTCAAAATGTTTACCATTTGAGTTATTTATATAGTGCCTTAAACAACCTAGTCAAAACTGTAATAAAATGTAACAGATATACACAGTGATATATGTTTCGTGAGCACAATTTCCTTAAACTTAAAAGAACGTTTTCTGTTTTAACCTTCAGTGGAAGGGATAATATGTTTGTAAAATTTCTGTCTTCTATTATAGAGGCTGGAAAGTTAAAACACTTGATTTTTTTAGTCATGGTTGTAGGCTGGATTGGCCATAAGGTACAGTTTTGGTCAAAGATAATATAAACAGGACCTTTTTGGGAAGGGAAGCCCAGAGGAGGAACTGTGTGATGACAACATATGACCCTTTGCTTTCTTCCTTCTTGGAACACAGATATATGGAGGAGCAGTAGCCATTCTGTAATTATGAGGACAAAAACTACATGCTTAGTACACAGAAGAAAGATAGCTTAAATGAACATTAGTTTTTGACAGCACTGTAGAATAGCTGTAGCAGACTTCCTGCTTCTAAATTTATGGTTATATAAGAAAACCAGGGCTGTCTTATAGTGCACCTCCAGAGAACAACCTTGTGTGTAAATGTGGTAGCCCTGTGAATACTGAGCATTTGTTCCCTTATTCCAACAGGACCCACAACTAAGTATTTTCTTTCACTTGATTCACACATTTAGGTTACCTTCTTTGCTCCATAGGCATTTATGTTGCCTCCTTGTTCACCACTTTGCCGATTCATTCTTCAAACCTTTATTCCTTAAACATTTATTAAATGCCTTCTGTGTGCCAGACATTAGGCTAGGCATTAACATATTATGTTTTTAATAATATTTCAATCTATGGGACTTCCCTGATGGTGCAGTGGTTAAGAATCCGCCTGCCAATGTAGGGGACACGGGTTTGATCCCTGGTCCGGGAAGATCCCACATGCCATGGAGCAACTAAGCCCGTGTGCCATGACAGCTGAGCCTGTGCTCTAGAGCCTGCGAGCCACAACTACTGAGCCCGCATGCAACAATTAGTGAAGCCTGTGTGCCTAGAGCCTGTGCTCTGCAACAAGAGAAGCCACTGCAATGAGAAGACTGCGCACCGCAAGGAAGAGTAGTCCCCACTCACCGCAACTAGAGAAAGCCCTCGTGCAGCAAGCAAGACCCAATGCAGCCAAAAATAAAGAAAATTAAAAAAAAATCAGTCTTATGAATATGCATGATTGTTTCCATTTTATTGAGGAAGAAAGTGAGATTTGGGGAAGTTAAATAAATTATCCAAGATCTGATAGCTAGAAAGTGGCAGAACCAGAGTTTAAATCCAGATGGGACTGATCCAAGCAAAAGTTCTTTCCATTATGGAAATTATTTCTCCATTCAAGCTTTCAAAACTCAGACCATGTTCATTCAAAGTAAATGTGAAGCCCAATATAGTGTTACAAAACCTGTGTACACAAAAGAAAAGGAATAAATATTAGAACCAGTATGGCTTACTAAAAGGCTAAGCATCCCATGACCAGAAGGATCTAAGGCGCTTTCTTGGGTTACAAAGGGCTGTAATTTATCATGGTGCTAATCCTGTTCTAACTGAAAAAAATTTTTAGCCTATTGGTAGTCAGGATTACCCAAACTTAAATGGTTGATGATAAGGGTCTGGTTAACTGGGTGACAGAATGTCCCAAATGTCTGACAGAATCATGGATCATTAAATTGTAAATTTATACAATGTGATTTCATGCAGCAATGAAAATGAATGATCTACAATTATATGCAACAACATCAATGGATTATTGAAACAAAATGTTACTTAAATAAAGGAAATCATAAAATGTGTACTTTAGATTACCATTTTTACAATCTCCAAACTAAGAAATCAAACAGTATATTGTTTAGATCTAAATACATTTGTGATAAAACTACTGGGTGGGGGGGCAAGGGAAGGATAAACACAAGTTTCAGAATAGTGGTACCTTTTGGGTAATAGAGAGGCAAAGAAATGGTGCACAGAAGGGACACACAGGTAGATGTAACATTATTCGCAATGTTCTTAAGTTGGGACTAGGTTAGTAGCTGTTCAATTCATTGTGTCTCATAAATAATTTGTTACATATATTCTTCACATGTATTAAATATTAATCAATAAAAAAGGATGCAACACAACCTAATTGACTAATTTAGCCCTTTTTGTTACCATGGTCATTCTAAATTATTGATAATAGATACTGGGGGCTTCCCTGGTGGCGCAGTGGTTGAGAGTCCACCTGCCAATGCAGGGGACACGGGTTCATGCCCCAGTCTGGGAGGATCCCACATGCCGCAGAGCGTCTGGGCCCGTGAGCCATGGTCGCTGAGCCTGTGCGTACGGATCCTGTGCTCCGCAATGGGAGAGGCCACAACAGTGAGAGGCCCGTGTACCGCCAAAAAACAACAACAACAACAAAATAAATAAATAAATAAATACTGTTCTTCCTTTCTCCGGGAGATGAACAATTATGGGGTCTCAAAGAAAATTTTTATTTTGATCCTTATTATTTAATTTGACTGAGGATAATAAACAGAATTTCAGATATAAACTCAAAGGAAAGAAATTGAAAGCAAAAGGAAAGAAATTGTTTGTGTGTGTGCGTGTGTGTATGTGTATAGCACATTACTTGTCACATTTCCTTCTTCCAGAAGCCCAATTATTTAATAATTATGCCAAGCCCTTTGTGATCGCTAATGCTAGAGGAAGTCAGAAGAAGGAGAAAAAAAATGCAGGAAAGAGAGTGGTAGAATTCTAGTCCTGATCAGCCTGACATGCTAACAAGAAGCACATAGGCAAAGAAAAAAATCTCCATCTTAGCAAATTCCCACTATTTCAGCTTGAAGAACAGCCATTTTCATGTGACAAAGGGTATTCCACGCATGCTAAACCGTGTCGTACAATCTGGAACTGTGGTGGTTTGACCAGAGTAAAGCTCAACTTGAGAGTTAAATATATTTCATCACTAGTGGCAAATGTTTTCTCAGAAACCTAATATTCTGAAGAATTAGTGTTTTTCCTAAATTTTTATACTTTTGCCTACAGTGAGATCTGACTCCAGCCTTTTGTATGAAAAATCCATTTCACAATCAATTTGAATAGGAAAATTACTTTACCGTTTTGTTTCTGTACTATCTGCCAAAAAGAAGGGCCAAATATAGTAATGGATTTTCTGTGTTGGAATTTCCATTATTTAAGCTGCATATAACTTTTGATCCGATAATGTTTCAGGAGTGAGACAGTGCATAGCACTGTGATCCTTTATATGCTCTGGAAGGAGACAAATAAGCATTTCCTGATCTGAGCCACAGAAGTTTCCTTCCTTTTATGCTTCTAGCAAGTCTTCAGGATGCTACACATCACAACATAGCTTTTCTTCATTCATTTTAATGGGTAGCAAGGAGTTTGGAATTTTTAGTTTCAGAAACTGATACAGGCTTACTTTGACCTTTCTCAGCATGCTAAATGCCCTCCAGTCCTCTGCGCTGTAGTGTGGTGAGCAGAGCTGAATTCTCATCAATCTCATGAAGGAAGGCAATACATCTGATCTACTGAATAGTTTCAAGCCACTGCTTCAATAATTCCAAATATGTAGTTGCAGTCCATTTGCTGCAATGGTGGCTGCATCACTGTCTATAATCTGTGCATTGAATATCCATCCAAGAACTGATCCTTGTCTTCCATATCACAAATACCCAATTTTCTGATGTCATTGCCTTACAATCTTTAATTTAGGGGAAGGACATAGAATGTTAGCAAATCCTCTTCAGAAAAAAGTTATCTAGGGAGATTGTAAGTTTCTTCCCTATTGTAACTTTGGAGACGTTTACTCTCTATAGATAGGAGAATCATTGGAAATCATGAGCCCAGGCCAATTATATTTCCAAGATGCTAAAACAATTTGTAAACCACTTCACATGAATGAACACTATAATGATCACAGGATACTTCCAATTGCAAAGGGACTCCTTGAATTTTGAGAGAAATTTTTAGAGAATGATGGTATATCATAAATCTTGTCACCTGAAATAAGACTTTCCATGCTTTAAAAAAAGAAAAAGACCTGAACTTTAAATTTCAAAGTAGCTCAATCATTAACTTAAAAAGACAGCAAATAACAGAAACAGCAACTTGAAGTCTAAATTGTAATCTTTGGCTTTAATCTCACTAAATGAAACTCATTGCTTAATCTATCTCATCATTGCACTTCACCTGATAACTGTAATTATCTTGGGTCTATTTTCCCTAAATTTATCTCCAGTGGTAACCTCTGGTACTAGGTTCAAATCTCCTCACTCTCTCCTTCCTTCTCTTCCAAAGCTCTTGCCAGGCCAATGAATTGTTTGTTTTTTTCCTGTTTTTGTAAACATTATTTTTAAAAGACTTGACTACTAGAGAAATCACTCTGAAATCTCATTCTTTCTGTATCTGTTGTAGCATGGATTTGAACATCTTAGATATGTCAAGATTCTTTTTAAACCAGTATAGATATTCATATAGACTTGAAGTTGCAGGTGGAAGTAAATTTATATTCTGATCACATCATACATTACTTTTTAAAAAACTTTTTATTTTGAAATAATTTAAGACTCACAAGAGGTTGCAAAAATAGTACGATAATTTCCTGTGCATCCTTCATCCGGCTTTCTCTAATAACATCTCAAGTAACCATACTAAATCGTCAAACCAGGTAATTGTCATTGGTGTAATACCATTAAATAAAGTACAGAACTTGTTCAGATTTCACTAGCTTTTACATGCACTCTTTCTTTGCGTGTTTGAAATTTTATCACATGTACAGATTTGTATAACAACTTTTACAATAAGGATATTGTTCTGTTGCCACAAAGTCCCTCACACTAACCCTTTATTATCACACCCTTTTCACAGTCCTAAAAGGTGGCCAACATTCATCTGTCCTTCATCACTCTCATTTTGTCACTGAGTGTTACAGGAATGGAATTCTACAGTATGTAACCTTTTGCATCTGGCTTTTTTCACTTAGCATAATGCCTTTGAGTTCTACCTATGTCGTTGCATCTATCAATAGTTTGTTACTTTTCACTCCACAGCACAGACAGTTTGTCTATTCCTAGAAGGACATTTGGGTTGTTTCCAGTTTTTGGCTATTATAAATAAAGCTGCTATGAATATTTACATACAGGTTCTTGTGTGAACATAAGTTTTCATTTCTCTATGCTAAATACCCAAACATGCAATTGCTGAGTTGTATGGCTAAGTGACTGTTTAACTTTATAAGAAACTGCTCAGCTGTTTTCCAGGGTAATTCTACCATTTTACATTTCCCCTAGCAGTGTATGAGAGATCTAGTAGCTCCACATCCTTGTTAGCACTTGATACTGTTAGTACATTTCATTTGAGTCATTCTGATAGGTGTGTAATGGTAGCTCATCGTGGCTTTAATTTGCATTTCCCTAATGGCCAGTGATATGAAATGTCATTTCATCTTCTTATTTCCCATTTGCATATCCTCTCTGGTGAGTTGTCTGTTCAAGTCTTTTGTTCATTTCCTAATTGGATTGCTTGTTTTCCTACTGTTGAGTTTAGAGAGTTCTTTATATATTTGGCTTACAAGTCCTTTGCTGGAGATGTGATTTGCAAATATTTTTTACCCAGTCAGTGATTTGTCTTTCATCTTCTTAGGGCCTTTCACAGAGCAAATTTTAAATTTTTATGAAGTCTAGGTTATTGATTTTTTTCCCCCTTGCTTTTGGTACCATAGCTCAGAACTCATGGTCTAACCCCAGGTCATAAATATTTTCTTCTATGTTTTCTTCTAAAAGTTTTATAGTTTTTCATTTTACATTTAAATCTATGATCCATTTTGAGTTAATAGTTTTATAAAAGGTGAAGTTTAGGTCAAGTTTCTTTTTCTTCCCCCTTATTTTGCCCAATTGTTCCAACACTATTTACTGAAAAGACTATCTTTTCCATTGAATTGCTTCTGCACCTTTGTCAAAAATCAGCTGAACACACATATATGGATCTACTTCTGGTTTCTCTATTCTGTTCCATTGATCTATATGTTTATCCTACCTTCAATACTACACAGTCTTGATGACTATCATTATAATTCTTTATTATTTGTAATTTCTTAAATAAAAAATCACTAGACAGCACTGTCATAT
This sequence comes from Monodon monoceros, assembly GCF_005190385.1. Classification (NCBI taxonomy): domain Eukaryota; kingdom Metazoa; phylum Chordata; class Mammalia; order Artiodactyla; family Monodontidae; genus Monodon; species Monodon monoceros. The sequence goes on from NW_021703774.1 coordinate 96,450,091, forward strand.
GTTTCTGTATTCATCTTTATCTAGGAAGTAAGTCATTAGTAGTGTGTGTTCTAGCTCTCAGATACTTTATTTAAAGAGATATCTCATTCTCTTTAAATAAAATACTCAATATAAGTCATTTACTATGATACTTAATATCTAGTGGACACTCCATACACATGAAGTCCTCTTTTATTTCTCCTGCTATATCACTTTCTTGTTATTCAGAAGTTAGTGTTTCATGGTGATTAGTATGGTGGTCAGCAGATGACCAACTTGAGGTTTTAAAGCAGAAAGTCCAGATATGATTTTTTTTTTTTTTTTGCGGTACGCGGGCCTCTCACTGTCGTGGCCTCTCCCGCCGCGGAGCACAGGCCCCGGACGCCCAGGCTCCGCGGCCATGGCTCACGGGCCCAGCCGCTCCGCGGTATGTGAGATCCTCCCGGTCCGGGGCACGAACCCGTGTCCCCCGCACCGGCAGGCGGACTCCCAACCACTGCGCCACAAGGGAAGCCCCCGAGATGTGATTTTTTAAAGCAGCATTTTCTGTTTGAATTGTCAAAATCCACTGGCATAGCCCAAGCAGAGTCATCTCATTAGGGAATGTCAAGACTGGAATGTCCTTCAGAAATCCACTCATACTAGAGGAGAGAGTGACACTCAGGAGGAGATAAAGTTCGTAATTTTGTGTCTTTTTTTTGCTGTTTCAGATATATTAACTTCAGAATGTAGTTTTATTTTCGTGAATATCCATATTTATCTGTTACCAAACTTAGAAATAATTATTTATGTATATGATTATAACACAGTGAATATCGCTATAAATCATCTATGCCTTCTAATTAGTCATTGGAGTTAGATTCCTATTTAACGGTGAACATTTTTGAGAATATGCTTTCTGATAAATATAAATTTATATGGAAAAAATGCTAAGCAAAATATAAAAATCAGAAGTAGCAAGAAAATGGCTGTAGTGTTCCTTTAAATTTGGACCTTGGTCACAGACATGCCAAGAAAGGAGAAGAAAACTGAAAATATTCTAAGATGTAATGTTTTTACTATTTTAAGTAATAAAACAAATTAGTTGGAAAACAATTAAGTAGCAAGATACTAATATATATTAAAGCACTTTTATTACAATAAAGTTTTTATTAAAAATTTTTTTTTAACATATTTATTGGAGTATAATTGCTTTACAATGGTGTGTTAGTTTCCACTTTATAACAAAGTGAATCAGCTATACATATACATATATCCCCATATCTCCTCCCTCTTCTGTCTCCCTCCCACCCGCCCTATCCCAGCCCTCTAGGTGGTCACAAAGCACCGACCTGATCTCCCTGTGCTATGTGGCTGCTTCCCACTAGCTATCTATTTTATGTTTGGTAGTATATATAAGTCCATGCCACTCTCTCACTTCGTCCCAGCTTACCCTTCCCCCTCCCTGTGTCCTCAAGTCCATTCTCTACGTCTGTGTCTTTATTTCTGTCCTGCCCCTAGGTTCTTCAGAACCATTTTTTTGTTTTAAATTCCATATATATGTGTTAGCATATGGTATTTGTTTTTCTCTTTCTGACTTACTTCACTCTGTATGACAGACTCTAGGCCCATCCACCTCACTACAAATAACTCAATTTCATTTCCTTTCATGGCTGAGTAATATTCCATTGTATATATGTGCCACATCTTCTTTATCCATTCATCTGTCGATGGACACTTAGGTTGCTTCCATGTCCTTGCTATTGTAAATAGAGCTTCAATGAACACTGTGGTACATGACTCTTTTTGAATTATGGTTTTCTCAGGGTATATGCCCAGTAGTGGGATTGCTGGGTCGTATGGTAGTTCTATTTTTAGTTTTTTAAGGAACCTCCATACTGTTCTCCATAGTGGCTGTATCAATTTACATTCCCACCAACAGTGCAAGAGGGTTCCCTTTCCTCCACACCCTCTCCAGCACTTATTGTTTGTAGATTTTTTGATGATGGCCATTCTCACTAGTGTGAGGTGATACCTCACTGTAGTTTTGATTTGCATTTCTCTAATGATTAATGATGTTGAGCTTTCTTTCATGTGTTTGTTGGCAATCTGTATTACAACATATAACATTGAAGATATATGGCTTAAAACTTTGGTACAGGGCTTCCCTGGTGGCGCAGTGGTTGGGAGTCCGCCTGCTGATGTGGGGGATGCGGGTTCGTGCCCCGGTCCGGGAGGATCCCACGTGCCGCAGAGCGGCTGGGCCCGTGAGCCCTGGCCGCTGGGCCTGTGCGTCCAGAGCCTGTGCTCCACGGCGGGAGGGGCTGCGGCAGTGGGAGGCCCGCGTACCACAAAAAACAAAAACAAAAACCAAACAAAAAAACCAAAAAAAAACTTTGGTACAGGCCTTGGATGTAGTTAAGAATTCTTAAATTTCTAATGTATCTAATTAAAGAGTTTAAAACAAAAGACAAATTATATGAAATATACTTGTATATTATTTTTGTAAAAGAACAGCATATACATTTAGAAACATTTGGGAAAAATGACTATGATATTTGTTACATAACAGTGAGTTTTTTGGAATTAAAAAAATATTAAATTAACTAGTCCATGGTGAAAGCTACATTACTAGTGCCACATTACAAGTAAAACAAAATAAAAATTTTTTCAGCCATTAATATTAGTAACAAATATTCTTTTGGGTACTTAGGAAAAGGATCATATTCCATGGAGAGTTCACAGTTTCTGACATAAACTATATCATCATAACTTGAAAACACAGTGTTGGAGCCAGTGTTTTAAATAGTTTAGCACTTTATACATAACACAGTGTTACAAGAAACCATCCATTTAATACGTGGTGTTTGATGATACTTAGACATGACAATGTCAACCTTTTACTGTATTCCCACATATTTATAAAAAGCTTTAGAACTTCCAGAAAGCTTTCTTACATTTTATCTCCATTGATCCTCATCACAACCCTCAGAAGTAGGCAGAATAGGAACTACTATACTCATTATGAATTATACAGACTTATGTGATTGCATTTATATTTATAGGGTTTGGGGAAGCTTTTATGCCACTCAGCTATTGCTTGTGATGAAGTTAGCAAAGAAGGCTTTATTATATAACACCAGAGGAGAACAAAAGATTACCTATCTTTTGGGGCTATTTAATTCCAATAAACAATAGATAGGAAAAGATCAAGGATGTTTTCTTCTTCTTGGATACACACACATTACTTAAAAATATATATGTATATACATAATATGCCTCTCTATAATATATATACAATATTTTTTTAAGTTTTATGAAGATAGAGTGAATCTTTTAGTACAGGAACCATGTTATTTTTATTTTATTGAAGTATAGTTGATTTACAGTGTTGTGTTAATTTCTGCTGTACAGCAAAGTGACTCAGTTACATATATATATATAAATTCTGTTTTTATATTCTTTTCCATTATGGTTTATCCCAGGATACTGAATATAGTTCTCTGTGCTATACAGTAGGATCTTGTCCATCAATTCTATCTGTAATAGTTTGCATCTACTAACCCCAAACTCCCAGTCCATACTTCCCCCATGAACCATGTTATAATCTGAAATAATGGTCATGTTTATAAGATACATTGGATATTTTCTTATTCTGTTAAAATTTAATTCAATTTTATATCCCTTATATTTTTCAGGCAGAGCATTTTAAAAGAAAGCATCAACTTTTTTGACAATTATTAAGACAAAAACATCAGAAAATTTATTTGAAAATATAATTTTCAATGATTATAAAATATGTATTCTTTGGTATTATGACTGGGTTTCAGAAGCATTGCCATTTGCATTTTCTGTATTTAAATATGTGATTGTGAGTGACTCTTAGGTCTAGAGGGAATTTGTTCTAGTTAAGAGAAAGTAAAACATTTTACTGTATAATGTGAATGACCCATAATTCATAGCTACCCAAGGCTGATACTTAATTTACATAACAGATGCTTTGGCATTTTTCAATATTTTCATGAGGGAATTTCATATAAAATACTTAAGTTTCATATTCAGGACACTTGGTATGCAGGGTATCTCTGCTACTGTCCAGACTGACTATACAAAAATAAACAAAATAAAACCAATTCTTTTGATTTATACTTTGTTAAAAATATACACACAGGAGATACTATTCTTTTGTGAATGTGCAGTGAATTCTAAGATAATTAAAGCAGAGTGCTCTAATCTATATGGAATTGAACTAAGAAAAGATCTTTAGTCTAATTCCAGCACTGTATTGTATAATTGCAAAATATGGCACTAGAAAAATTGATTCCTATTAATTCTCATTAAAAGTAATTGATGGGGAGAAATTTTATGTTATGACTTACGAAGTGATTTAATTCATGGATTTCAATCTTCCTGTACTATCTTTGTTATTATAGAAAATTATCCCTAACATTATCTACAAGTACATTATATTTGTTTCTTTGACAGTTAATTTAACCAATAGCATAGGTGTATTTAATATATTACCCTTGTTATAATGAAGGGTGTGGGGAAAAGAGAGAGAAGGAGAGGAAAGGGGAGGGGAAAGAAGGGAACAAATAATTACTGAACGTTTACAATAGACTAGGCACTTTCACCTGGTAACTCATGTAATCCTTACAAGAACCCTGTGAGGGAGTCATTTTTATCAACACTTTTCACACAAGGTATCTGGAGCCCAGAGACAGGGCATGTGAACTCTATAGTTGACAGATTCTCCTGCGCAGGAGAGCCCTATGCTTGGTTTAATGCTTTACTCTTGTCATCTTGAAAATCTTAATAATTTTGAACAAGGGGCTCCACATTTTAATCTTGCATTGGCCTCCATAAATCATGTAGCTGGTTCTGCCTGGAGAGGTTAAGCTCTTTCCCCAAACTTAAGATCTGAAGCCACATCTGTGTCTCTCCAAATAGTAAGACCAGAGTAAAATCCCCACTTCATTCCTCTTCGACTACACCACCAGCTGAAAAATTTAAACTGTTTATTCAACATTTATTTAGAAGAGAGGCTGAGAGATTGGAGGAAGTGGTGTGGAGAAGAAAGACTCGTAATAGCAGTAGCTTTTCTCCTTTTGGCTTCAAACCTAATACCCCTCATGGAAACCAGAGCTCTGCACTTCATATGTTCCATTTTCTGAGAAAGCTAGCAATTGTTATCAGCTACTTCGTTACTCCCTTGTCCCCTCAATGTATTAAAAAATCTTCCCCAACACTTTAGAGTATTTTTCCAGAGAGAAATCCTGGGAGAAAACAATTTTCTCCATCACTTACACTTTCGTTGATGTCTTAGTGTCCCTTATTCTGGAGTCCCAGGGCCCAGCCTTTAATCCGCTTCTGTTAATGCACATGCCCTTTCCATTATACCAGGCTTGTATCTCCTAATCAAAGGTAATCTGTAACTCTCTGGGTAAAAAGTAAGGACTTGTGCCAAGATGACACCTTGCCTCTAGGCTTTGAATCGTGCCTAAGTCATTTAGGACACGGGGTACAAACAAATGAAATAAAATATGAGTCAAAGCCTCAACCTAATCTTGTCCTTAGCATGAGAACAGACTAAGCAGTGTATAGAGTCTGTATGCTTCTTTACTGTTCATCCCTTTCTTTCTTCCTTAAACATTTATGTAGGGCCAAGTAGGTTTCAGGCATGGAGGTAGGTAATGAGGATAAAAAATAAATTAGACATGGTCACTACCTTGAGACTGAGAGTTAAGCCATGATGTGGATCAAATACAACGTGGAAGCACAGAGGAGAGAACAGCTGAGCAGAAATGAGTGAAAGGGTTCCCCTGAAGACATAAGATTTGAGCTCCGTCTTTAAGGGCAAAGCAGAGTTTACTAAACCAGTGGATCCTCCAGATTAAATTCTCCATGAGGGTAAAAACCATAAGGTCTTGTCAACTTTTAGCACACCAACTGGCCCATGGCAATCTCTCAATAAATATTCCTGACCAACTACATGGAGCAGGGCATTCTAGGGGAAGGAAATGTATGTACAGAAGCTTCCAGTAGTTAAAAGATTGGTGAGATCCACAGAATAGTGAAAAATTTAATGAAGCAGGAGCTTACCTTTGATTGTATAATATTTGTTTAAGCAACAAACTGTTGATTGTCAAGAACTCTACTTGGAAGTTAGTCTGCTACAGTTTCCCAGATAGAGAGACAAAACAGAGAGGCAAGACTCCTGGGTCAGAGACAAAGGACTTTGTTATTCACAGTACAGAAATTAACATGAGATTTATGTTTGCCTTGGTTCGCCTTGTGCTATGAAAGACCCAGGTAGATGCTGTGTACTCAGTGGGATTATGTCCCACACATGAACAACCCTGAGTTCAGGGGACCTGAATCTTTTATAATTAAATGAAATCAAACCTGACAGAACTTCACCCTGGAGGGAGACGTTATCTTTATTACACTGGACAGTAAACTAGCCAGCCTTCTGCCCCATAGGGAGACTCTCTTTTAAGGCTGTTCTCCATACCAACATGCTCAAAAGAGATAGTCCAAAACAAAAACAGTCAGTGTATATACTATTATACTCAATGGCCATGTTGGTCTTCCTAAGAAACTGAAAAAAATTTTTTAAAGATAGGGACTAGATTTAATTCACTACCCTTACCACTTCAGGCTCACACTACTTATTTAAAAACTCATATATGATATTCACTCCTTGTAAAGAAATCTTTACTGTTTATTTTCAAATATCCAAGTGCAAATATTTAATGTAACTGCCAGCAAATTATTATGTGGAAAGCTCAGCTAGATGTGGCTATATAGATTTGATTCTAGAAGTAAAATATTAAACATCTGGAAAAATGAATAGATCTAAAGCATGCATTAAAAGTATGTGCCGAGGGGGGACCTTGAAGATGGCGGAAGAGTAAGACGCGGAGATCACCTTCCTCCCCACAGATACACCAGAAATACATCTACATATGGAACAACTCCTACAGAACACCTACTGAAGGCTGGCAGAAGACCTCAGACCTCCCAAAAGGCAAGAAACTCCCCACATACCTGGGTAGGGCAAAAGAAAAAGGAATAAACAGACACAAAAGAATAGGGATGGGACCTGCACCAGTGAGAGGGAGCTGTGAAGGAGGAAAGGTTTCCACACACTAGGAAGCCCCTTCGCGGGCGGAGACTGCGGGAGGCAGAGGGGGGAGCTTCGGCGCCGTGGACGAGAGCACAGCAACAGGGGTGCGGAGGGCAAAGCGGAGAGATTCCCGCACAGAGGATCAGGGCCGACCGGCACTCACCAGCCCGAGAGGCTTGTCTGCTCACCCGCCGGGGCGGGCGGGGCTGCGAGCTGAGGCTCGGGTTTCGGTTTTGGTCGGAGCTCAGGGAGAGGACTGGGATTGGCGGCTTGAACATAGCCTGAAGGGGTTAGTGCACCACGGCTAGCCGGGAGGGAGTCGGGGAAAAGTTTGCACCTGCCGAAGAGGCAAGAGACTTTTTCTTCCCTCTTTGTTTCCTGGTGCGAGGAGAGGGGTTTAAGAGCGCTGCTTAAAGGAACTCCAGAGACGGGCGCGAGCCGTGGCTAAAAGCGCGAACCCCAGAGACGGGCGCGAGCCGCGGCTAAACGCGCGGACCCCAGAGACGGGCGCGAGCCGCAGCGAAAAGCACGGACCCCAGGGACGGGCGGGAGATGCTAAGGCTGCTGCTGCCGCCACCAAGGGGCCTGTGTGCGAGCACAGGTCACTATCCACACTCCTCTTCCGCGGAGCCTGTGCAGCCCGCCACTGCCAGGTTCCCGGGATCCAGAGACAACTTCCCCAGGAGAACGCACAGCGGGCCTCAGGCTGGTGAAACGTAATGCCGGCCTCTGCCGCCGCAGGCCCGCCCCGCACGCAGTGCCCCTCCCTCCCCAACCCCGGCCTGAGTGCGCCAGAGCCCCCGAATCAGCGGCTCCTTTAACCCCGTCCTGTCTGAGCAAAAAACAGACGCCCTCCAGCGACCTACACGCAGAGGCAGGGCCAAATCCAAAGCTGAGCCCTGGGAGCTGTGAGAACAAAGAAGAGAAAGGGAAATCTCTCCCAGCAGCCTCAGAAGCAGCGGACTAAAGCTCCACAATCAACTTGATGTACCCTGCATCTGTGGAATACATGAATAGACAACGAGTCATCCCAAATTGAGGAGGTGGGCTTCGAGAGCAAGATCTATGATTTTTTTTCCCCTTTTCCTCTTTTTGTGAATGTGTATGTGTATGCTTCTGTGTGAGATCTTGTCTGTATAGTTTTGCTTGCACCATTTGTCCTAGGGTTCTATCCGTCCATGGTTTTTAAAATTTTTTTCTTAATAATTAATTTTAATAACTTTATTACACTTTTCTTTCTTTCTTTCTTTCTTTCTTTCTTTCTTTCTTTCTTTCTTTTCTTCCTTCCTTCCCTCCTTTAGACAACGAATCATCCCAAATTGAGGAGGTGGTCTCTGAGAGCAAGCTTTATGATTTTTTCCCCTTTACCTCTTTTTTGTGAGGGTGTATGTGTATGCTTCTGTGTAAGATTTTGTCTGTATAGCTTTGCTTCCAACATTTGTCCTAAGGTTCTATCCGTCCCTTTTTTTTTTTCTAAATAAGTATTTTTAAATTCAATAACTTCATTATACTTTATTTTATTTTACTGTATCTTCTTTCTTTCTGTCTTTTTCCCTTCTTTCCCTCCTTCCTTCCTTCCTCCCTCCCTCCCTCCTTTCTTTCCTTCTTTCCTTCTTTGCTTCTTTCTTTCTTTCTTTCTTTCTTTCTTTCTTTCTTTCTTCCTTCTTCCTTCCTTCCTTCCTTCCCTCCTTTCCTTCTTTCTTTCTTCATACTTCTACTAATTCTCTCTACTTTTTCTCCCTTTTATTCTGAGCCGTGTGGATGAAAGGCTCTGGGTGCTCCAGCCAGGAGACAGGGCTCTGCCACTGAGGTAGAAGAGCCAACTTCAGGACACTGGTCAACAAGAGACCTCCCAGCTCCACATAACATCAAACAGCGAAAATCTCCCAGAGACCTCCATCTTAACAAGAGCACCCAGCTTCACTCAACGACCAGCAAGCTACAGTGCTGGACAGCCTATGCCAAACAACTAGCAAAACAGGAACACAACCCCACCCATTAGTAGAGAGGCTGCCTAAAATCATAATAAGGCCACAGACACCCCAAAACACACCACCAGATGTGAACCTGCCCACTAGAGAGACAAGATCCAGCCTCATCCACCACAACACAGGCACTAGTCCCCTCCACCAGGAAGCCTACACAACCCACTGAACCAACCTTAGCCACGGGAGACAGACATCAAAAACAGCGGGAACTACAAACCTGCAGCCTGCAAAAAGGAGACCCCAAACACAGTAAGATAGGCAAAATGAGAAGACAGAAAAACACACAGCAGATAAAGGAGCAAGATAAAAATGCACCAGACCTAACAAATGAAGAGGAAATAGGCAGTCTACCTGAAAAAGAATTCAGAATAATGATAGTAAGGATGATCTGAAATCTTGGAAATAGAATGGACAAAATGCAAGAAACAGTTAACAAGGACCTAGAAGAAATAAAGATGAAACAAGCAACGATGAACAACACAATAAATGAAATTAAAAGTACTCTAGATGGGATCAATAGCAGAATAACTGAGGCAGAAGAACGGATAAGTGACCTGGAAGATAAAGTAGTGGAAATAACTACTGCAGAGCAGAATAAAGAAAAAAGAATGAAAAGAACTGAGGACAGTCTCAGAGACCTCTGGGACAACATTAAACGCACGAACATTCGAATTATAGGGGTTCCAGAAGAAGAAGAGAAAAAGAAAGGGACCGAGAAAATATGTGAAGAGATTATAGTTGAAAACTTCCCTAATATGGGAAAGGAAATAGTTAATCAAGTCCAGGAAGCACAGAGAGTCCCATACAGGATAAATACAAGGAGAAATACACCAAGACACATATTAATCAAACTGTCAAAAATTAAATACAAAGAAAGCATATTAAAAGCAGCAAGGGAAAAACAACAAATAACACACAAGGGAATCCCCATAAGGTTAACAGCTGATCTCTCAGCAGAAACCCTACAAGCCAGAAGGGAGTGGCAGGACATACTGATGAAGGAGAAAAACCTGCAACCAAGACTACTCTACCCAGCAAGGATCTCATTCAGATTTGATGGAGAAATTAAAACCTTTACAGACAAGCAAAAGCTGAGAGAGTTCAGCACCACCAAACCAGCTTTACAACAAATGCTAAAGGAACTTCTCTAGACAAGAAACACAAGAGAAGGAAAAGACCTATAATAATGAACCCAAAACAATTTAGAAAATGGGAATAGGAACATACATATCGATAATTACCTTAAATGTAAATGGACTAAATGCTCCCACCAAAAGACACAGATTGGCTGAATGGATACAAAAACAAGACCCTTATATATGCTGTCTACAAGAGACCCACTTCAGACCTAGAGACACATACAGACTGAAAGTAAGGGGATGGAAAAAGATATTCCATGCAAATGGAAACCAAAAGAAAGCTGGAGTAGCAATTCTCATATCAGACAAAATAGACTTTAAAATAAGGACTATTAGAAGAGACAAAGAAGGACACTACATAATGATCAAGGGATTGATCCAAGAAGAAGATATAACAATTGTAAATATTTATGCACCCAACATAGGAGCACCTCAATACATAAGGCAAATACTAACAGCCATAAAGGGGAAATCGACAGTAACACATTCATAGCAAGGGACTTTAACACCCCACTTTCACCCATGGACAGATCATCCAAAATGAAAATAAATAAGGAAACACAAGCTTTAAATGATACATTAAACAAGATGGACTTAATTGATATTTACAGGACACTCCATCCAAAAACAACAGAATACACATTTTTCTCAAGTGCTCATGGACATTCTCCAGGATAGATCATATCTTGGGTCACAAATCAAGCCTTGGTAAATTTAAGAAAATTGAAATTGTATCAAGTATCTTTTCTGACCACAACGCCATGAGACTAGATATCAATTACAGGAAAAGATCTGTAAAAAAATACAAACACATGGAGGCTAAACAATACACTACTTAATAATGAAGTGATCACTGAAGAAATCAAAGAGGAAATCAAAAAATACCTAGAAACAAATGACAATGGAGACACAACGACCCAAAACCTATGGGATGCAGCAAAAGCAGTTCTAAGGGGGAAGTTTATAGCAATACAAGCCCACCTTAAGAAGCAGGAAACATCTCGAATAAACAACGTAACCTTGCACCTCAACCAATTAGAGAAAGAAGAAAAAAAAACCCCAAAGCTAGCAGAAGGAAAGAAATCATAAAAATCAGATCAGAAATAAATGAAAAAGAAATGAAGGAAACAATAGCAAAGATCAATAAAACTAAAAGCTGGTTCTTTGAGAAGATAAACAAAATAGATAAACCACTAGCCAGACTCATCAAGAAAAAAAGGGAGAAGACTCAAATCAATAGAATTAGAAATGAAAAGGAGAAGTAACAACTGACACTGCAGAAATAAAAAAAATCATGAGAGATTACTACAAGCAACTCTATGCCAATAAAATGGACAATCTGGAAGAAATGGACAAATTCTTAGAAATGCACAACCTGCCAAGACTGAATTAGGAAGAGACAGAAAATATGAACAGACCAATCACAAGCACTGAAATTGAAACTGTGATTAAAAATCTTCCAACAAACAAAAGCCCAGGACCAGATGGCTTCACAGGTGAATTCTATCAAACGTTGAGAGAAGAGCTAACACCTGTCCTTCTCAAACTCTTCCAAAATATAGCAGAGGGAGGAATACTCCCAAATTCCTTCTACGAGGCCACCATCACCTTGATACCAAAACCAGACAAGGATGTCACAAAGAAAGAAAACTACAGGTCAATATCACTGATGAACATAGATGCAAAACTCCTCAACAAAATACTAGCAAACAGAATCCAACAGCACATTAAAAGGATCATACACCATGATCAAGTGGGGTTTATTCCAGGAATGCAAGGATTCTTCAATATATGCAAATCTATCAATGTGATAAACCATATTAACAACTTGAAGGAGAAAAACCATATGATCATCTCAATAGATGCAGAGAAAGCTTTTGACAAAATCCAACACCCATTTATGATAAAAACCCTGCAGAAAGTAGGCATAGAGGGAACTTTTCTCAACATAATAAAGGCCATATATGACAAGCCCACAGCCAACATCATCCTCAATGGTGAAAAACTGAAAGCATTTCCACTAAGATCAGGAACAAGACAAGGTTGCCCACTCTCACCACTGTTATTCAACATAATTTTGAAAGTTTTAGCCACAGCAATCAGAGAAGAAAAGGAAATCAGGAAATAAAAGGAATCCAAATCGGAAAAGAAGAAGTAAAGCTGTCACTGTTTGCAGATGACATGATATTATACATAGAAAATCCTAAAGATGCTACCAGAAAACTACTAGAGCTAATCAATGAATTTGGTAAAGTAGCAGGATACAAAATTAATGCACAGAAATCTCTGGCATTCCTATATACTAATGATGAAAAACCTGAAATTGAAATCAAGAAAACACTCCCATTTACCACTGCAACAAAAAGAATAAAATATCTAGGAATAAACCTACCTAAGGAGACAAAAGACCTGTATGCAGAAAATTATAAGACACTGATGAAAGAAATTAAAGATGATACAAATAGATGGAGAGATAGACCATGTTCTTGGATTGGAAGAATCAACATTGTGAAAATGACTCTACTACCCAAAGCAATCTATAGATTCAATGCAATCCCTATCAAACTACCACTGGCATTTTTCACAGAACTAGAACAAAAAATTTCACAATTTGTATGGAAACACAAAAGACCCCGAAGAGCCAAAGCAATCTTGAGAACAAAAAAAGGAGCTGGAGGAATCAGGCTCCCTGACTTCAGACTATACTACAAAGCTACAGTAATCAAGACAGTATGGTACTGGCACAAAAACAGAAAGATAGATCAATGGAACAGTATAGAAAGCTCAGAGATAACCCCACGCACATATGGACACCTTATCTTTGATAAAGGTGGCAGGAATGTACAGTGGAGAAAGGACAGCCTCTTCAATAAGTGGTGCTGGGAAAACTGGACAGATACATGTAAAAGTATGAGATTAGATCACTCCCTAACACCATACACAAAAATAAGCTCAAAATGGATTAAAGACCTAAATGTAAGGCCAGAAACTATCAAACTCTTAGAGGAAAACATAGGCAGAACACTCTATGACATAAATCACAGCAAGATCCTTTCTGACCCACCTCCTAGAGTAATGGAAATAAAAACAAAAATAAACAAATGAGACCTAATGAAACTTCAAAGCTTTTGCACAGCAAAGGAAACCATAAACAAGACCAAAAGACAACCCTCAGAATGGGAGAAAATATTTGCAAATGAAGCAACTGACAAAGGATTAATCTCCAAAATTTTTAAGCAGCTCATGCAGCTCAATAACAAAAAAAACAAACAACCCAATCCAAAAATGGGCAGAAGACCTAAATAGACATTTCTTCAAAGAAGATATACAGACTGCCAACAAACACATGAAAGAATGCTCAACATCATTAATCATTAGAGAAATGCAAATCAAAACTACAATAAGATATCTCACACCAGTCAGAATGGCCATCATCAAAAAATCTAGAAACAATAAATGCTGGAGAGGGTGTGGAGAAAAGGGAACACTCTTGCACTGCTGGTGGGAATGTGAATTGGTTCAGCCACTATGGAGAACAGTATGGAGGTTCCTTAAAAAACTACAAATAGAACTACCATATGACCCAACAATCCTACTACTGGGCATATACCCTGAGAAAACCAAAATTCAAAAAGAGTCATGTACCAAAATGTTCATTGCAGCTCTATTTACAATAGCCCAGAGATAGAAACAACCTATGTGCCCATCATTGGATGAATGGTTAAAGAAGATGTGGCACATATATACAATGGAATATTACCCAGCCATAAAAAGAAACGAAATTGAGCTATTTGTAATGAGGTGGATAGACCTAGAGTCTGTCATACAGAGTGAAGTAAGACAGAAAGAAAAAGACAAATACCGTATGCTAACACATATATATGGAATTTAAGAAGAAAAAAAAATGTCATGAAGAACCTAGGGGTAAGACAGGAATAAAGACACAGACCTACTGGAGAACAGACTTGAGGATATGGGGAGGGGGAAGGGTGAGCTGTGACAGGGCGAGAGAGAGTCATGGACATATACACACTAACAAACGTAAGGTAGATAGCTAGTGGGAAGCAGCCACATGGCACAGGGATATCGGCTCGGTGCTTTGTGACCACCTGGAGGGGTGGGATAGGGAGGGTGGGAGGGAGAGAGATGCAAGAGGGAAGAGATATGCGAACATATGTATATGTATAACTGATTCACTTTGTTATAAAGCAGAAACTAACACACCATTGTAAAGCAATTATACCCCAATAAAGATGTTAAAAAAAAAAAAGTATGTGTCAACCACCTCCTAGAGAAACGGAAATAAAAGCAAAAATAAACAAATGGGACCTAATGAAACTTCAAAGCTTTTGCATAACAAAGGAAACCATAAACAAGATGAAAAGACAACCCTCAGAATGGGAGAAAATATTTGCAAATGAAGCAACTGACAAAGGATTAATCTCCAAAATATACAAGCAGCTCATGCAGCTTAATATCAAAAAAAACAAACAACCCAATCCAAAAATGGGCAGAAGACCTAAATAGACATTTCTCCAAAGAAGATATACAGATTGTCAACAAACACTTGAAAGGATGCTCAACATCACTAATCATTAGAGAAATGCAAACCAAAACTACAATGAGGTATCACCTCACACCAGTCAGAATGGCCATCATCAAAAAATCTACAAAAAACACTGTTGGTTGGAATGTAAATTAATACAGCCACTATGGAGAACAGTATGGAGGTTCCTTAAAAAACTAAAAATAGAACTACCATACAGCCCAGCAATTCCACTACTGGGCATATACCTTGAGGAAACCATAATTCAAAAAGTCATGTACCGCAATGTTCATTGCAGCACTATTTGCAATAGCCAGGACATGGAAGCAACCTAGGTGTCCATCAACAGATGAATGGATAAAAAAGATGTGGCACATATATACAATGGAATATTACTCAGCCATAAAAAGAAACAAAATTGAGTTATTTGTAGTGAGGTGGATGGATCTAGAGTCTGTCATACAGAGCGAAGTAAGTCAGCAAGAGAAAAACAAATACCGTATGCTGACACATATACATGGAATCTAAATTAGAAAAAAGGTTCTGAAGAACCTAGGGGCAGGACAGGAATAAAGACACAGATGTAGAGAATGGACTTGAGGACACAGGGAGGGGGAAGGGTAAGCTGGGACGAAGTGAGAGAGTGGCATGGACTTATATATACTACCAAACGTAAAATAGATAGCTAGTGGGAAGCAGCCACATAGCACAGGGAGATCAGGTCGGTGCTTTGTGACCACCTAGAGGGCTGGGATAGGGCGGGTGGGAGGGAGACATAAGAGGGAGGGGATATGGGGATATATGTATACTTACAGCTGCTGCTTCACTTTGTTATATAGCGGAAACTAACACAGCATTGTAAAGAAATTATACTCCAACAAAGATGTTAAAAAAAAAAGTATGTGTCAAATTAGGTATCAAATTAAGCAATGCCATTCAGATAATTTATATATTCTCTAATGCATAATCATTAATAGCATGCTATATTAAAGGTGCACTGTTTTAATGCTGTAACTAACATTGCATAAAGATATTAGCTTATTTTATCTGTAACTGATTTATTATGACTTTGGTATTACACATAACTCTGAATAAAAATACTGATACATGTTCACTTCTAGAAAACAGTATAACTTAATAAATAAAAACACTAGTTATTTAAAATTTGCTTATTATTTTCTCTAATAATGTGCTTTATACATGTGTAAATCTACGTATGAACTATAAGCGTATTTTTTTTTAAATTGGTAACTATAGAAAAGAGTTGAACAGCTAGATGCATGGGGCAAGACTAAAATAATAAGAAAAACTAGAAAATAACTTTCAACATAAATACAGATAATAGCAAATTAAATAATTATGAAAAATTAGCATATATTCTGTGACTTTACCTTTTCTTTAAATCAAAGAAGTAAAATGATTTTTCCCATGTTAAATTATCTTTTTTTGTTATTAAAGACAAACTAATAAAGCCATTAGAGATGATTCTATGAAGCAAATATCTATATTCTCAAAAATGTAGTTATTTTGTAGCAGGTTGAATTCATGTTTTCACATTATTATTTCTGCTCCTGCTTCTCTTCCTCCTTTACTTCTCCCCCCTCTCTCTCTGCTCCCCCCTCTTACCCCTCCTCCTTTATTTTTGAGTCTAATGCACATATAGTAAAGTACTCAAATCTTAACTCTATAGCTCAATGAATTTTTAAAATATATGTACACTCAGACAACTATCACCCAGATCAAAGTGAAGACCATTTCCAGTACCCCAGAAGATTCCTTTGTATTTGCTTCCAGCCATTATCCTTCTACCAAAAAGCAATCACTCTTCTGAGTCCAATCTCTAGAGAATAATTCTATCTGGTCTTGAACTTCATAAGAACTCTTTTTGTCCAGCTTTTGGTACAACATTATGTCTACAAAAATAATCCATGTTTTTGCATGGTAGCCATACTGTATTCTTTTGTTTTATTGCTGCATAGTGTTTCATTATAGGAATAATCACAATTTATCTGTCCAGTCTACTGTTGAGGGACATTTGGGTATTTTCCAATTTGGCCATTATGAATAAAACTGACACGAATATTTTTGACATGTAGTTTGGTGGGCATATGCACTCATTTATACTGGGTATATACCTGGGAATTGAATTGCTGGGTCATATGGTAGGTATGTTTAGCTGTAGTATATATTACCAAAGAGTTTACAAAGCTGTGGTACTGATTTACATTCCCATCCACACAGTCTGAGAGTTCTTATTGCTCTAGATTCACACCAGCACTTAGTATTACGAGTCTTTTTAAGTTTAGCTATTTTGACATGTGAAATGGTATCTATTTGTGGTTCCAGTTTGCATTTCCCTGGTGCCTAATGACGTATTCATACACTTATTCGCCATTTGTATACACTGGTAAAGTGCTTGTTCAAATGTGTTGCCCATGTTTTAAAATTGGGTTTTTTATCTTTTATTAATTGACATGTAGGAATTCTTTATTCTGGAAATGAGTTCTTTGTCAGATGTATGTATTGTAAATAACTTCTCTCACTCTGTATCTTACCTTTCTAATTTCTTAATGGTGTCACCATAAACAGACATTCTTAATGTTAATAGAGTCCTATTTGCCAATCTCTTTTTTATGATCAGTGCTTTCTGTATTTTGTGATTTTTTTTTTTTTTACTTTTGTGATTTCTCAAAGATCATTGCCTACTTTGAAGGCACGAAGATACACTTTCATATTTTCTTCTATATACTTTATTATCTTACTCTTCTCATTTAAGTCTATGACCCATCTGAAATTGACTTTTATGTATGGTATGAGATAGAGGTCAAGGTTCATTTTTACCCATATAAATACAAATTAACCCAGCATCATATTGAAATGATTACCCTTTCCTCAGCGCATTGTAGTGGAAACTTTGTCATAGATAAATAAAGTGGCAATTACATAACCTGATAATAAATCTTTATATCTAGTAGTGCAGTTCAATTAACTTTGTTCTTTTCCATAATTATTATTACTATTTACGATTTGCATTTCAAGTTAAATTTTAGAATCAGTTTGTCAATACTCCCACACACACATATGCACACACAGCTACTAGAGTTTTTTTTTTTTTTTAAATAAACATTTTTTAGATTGGTTGATTTTCTCCTTGCTATTTTATTTATTTATTTGTTTTTATTTATTTATTTATTTTTGGCTATGTTGGGTCTTCATTTCTGTGCGAGGGCTTTCTCTAGTTGTGGCAAGCGGGGGCCACTCTTCATCACGGTGAGCGGGCCTCTCACTATCGCAGCCTCTCTTGTTACAGAGCACAGGCTCCAGATGCGCAGGCTCAGTAGTTGTGGCTCACGGGCCCAGCCACTCCGCGGCATGTGGGATCTTCCCAGACCAGGGCTCGAACCCGCGTCCCCTGCATTAGCAGGCAGATTCTCAACCACTGCGCCACCAGGGAAGCCCACTACTAGAGTTTTTATTGAGAATGCACAATTGTTCCTTAATTGTCACAATAAAAAAAACTAAGTAAAAATAATTTATTTCTTGGTAAACTTCCAAGCAATTTAAGTTGCAATTAGTATTTGGAATAGGACACTCTAGAAAGGACACAAACTTAAAGTAGTTTTGTAGACAGGTTTGATATTCTTTGAAATTCATGATGTTTCAAACCTCCCCCCAAGCCCCATGCCTTATGTGTCCCCTCATTCTGCCTCACTTAGGCTGGCTTGATCGGTTAATGTAGCAATCTACATTTATTATTTCCATTTTAGTATAATTAAAATTGAGTATAGATAAAACAAATTTTATTCATTGTTATGCATAATGATATTGTAGTAACTGTTAAAATACTTTATAAGTTTTGTAATTCTTATGCATGTTGGCATTGTATTTTCTTTTATAATAGGCTTCAAGTATACATACAAGAAATAAACAAGAGGCTGTATTAAAAAAAGCTTTCCATGTAAAGTATCTATAGTGTAATGATAAATTAGAATAGGAACACTGCAGGAAATTGGGCATCTCTAGAGAAAGAATGGACCGTCTTAGCAGAGGCCTGCATTTTAGTGTTTTTATGATCAAAGAAATCAATTAAATAATAAATGAAGTTTGCTGAGTTTGCATCTCTGCTTTTTAGAAAGCAAGTGTAACTTGGAAACACACAAACTGTGAAGCTTCCTAAATATTGGGGCTAAATTTATTTTAACACATTTGTAATGACCTAGAAAAGAAGGTAATATTCTGCAGTGAGCACTCAGCTTAACCAAATATGGAAAGATAAACTTGCCCATAAACTTTGGAAAGACTTATTGAGGCTGTTTGGGCTGTAAAGTGTTTCACTTGTCAGTCAAGACACAAGAGGGTATATTATAAAATAATATACCTACATTATTTTAAATCTGAAATCCCTCATTTTTGATTCCAGATTTTTTTGAATTCTAGGGGAAAAAAAAAAAGCATTCTAGACTGACCCCTGAAGTCAATTAAAAAAGGAAAAAAACATGTTGGAATAAGCGTGGCTCAGAAGAATGGGAGTCAGATTCTAGATTTAGATCGCACAGAGAAAGAGCTGAAGCTAAGAAGGGAAAAAGAGAATATTTACAGAATGAAGACTGAAGAACAGTGTAAACACTTAGGTAATGTAGTGTGCCAGAGGAGCCAAGGTAGGAAAGAATTCAAAGAAACAGAATATGATCAACAATGTCATATGTGGTAGAGAAATAAAAAGATGATTCCTGAAAAGGTCTAATGTGTTGGTATTTATCAGGTCATCCATCAATGACACTGACTATGAAATATATTAAATAAGTAGAACATTTTAGTTCAAAGGTAAGAGGGGTTTTAATCAAAATTTATAATATGAAAGATCTGAAAATGGTAACTCACATGGACTTGTTCACTGACCCCTGTAGAACTAGACCGGGGGCATCCTTTGGGATTTAGAAGAAAGAAAATGTAAAATAAGTAAATGGTACTAGAACTTTACATGAAATTATGGAAGTGTATTACTTCAAGATTCAGTATAGGTTGAAATAAAAATGTATTTAAAAAGCCTTGGATACATGCATGGGTGATGGATGCTTGACAGGGTCTCGAGGAAAACTTCTTGGTGTTCTTCTTTCAACATAACAGAGGGCAAAGTTGCCCTCCCTCAAACCACGTGTTCCTACTGTTTTTAGGAATGGATTTCTCCAACCAGTAAAGCTGAGATGAATACCAATACAACATTTCTTAGGAGTTTCTGTGTGAATACTTGCATAGTTTTAAGAATAGAGAGGAAAAATTACAAATCTCCCACACCCAAAATAGCAGTTGCTTAGATCCCTTGGGAAAATGCCACCTGATAAATTAAAGATGAATCAGTGATTAAGGGAAATGAAAGAACTGCAATAACAACAGTAAACTGTCCTTTCTAATCCAGAGGGGAAAAAAAAATTAAGATTTTGTTTTCTCATTTGTTTTCTTTTGCAATTGAAAAGGTTAAAAAAATGTACACGTTTAGCAACTAGCAGGAATTATTGGCATGTTTCATTATAGATATTTTAAATTAATTCAAAATTTTTTTTTTACCAAATTAGAGAGAGATGACAGATAGCCTTAGTTCTAAGGAATTCAGTGTATTTTATAGACATAGAAACCTAATTACTGTCAAGATTCCTAGCAAAATGTTACATAAAAAGAAATCACATTTCTGTTTTACAAATTGAGAAATTGAAAAATCAATAGCTTGTTCTGAGTTAGCTACTGACTGCCATCGTTCAAATTTTATTTTGCTGGAGGAAGCAGAGAGTGGGATGAAATCCTTTAACAGAGGGATTTAGAAGATTTAAATGGCATTCAGTCTAACACGGGCTCCATGGTAACCATACGGGCTATGCAAGCTGTTCAATGAATAGCCAAAACATTTAGGTAGACAGGATGTCAAGCCAACCAAGGTTGAAATGTGAACACTTTGAAATGTAAGCTATCAGCACAAGTTCCTTGGTGCGGTCCTCCATTTGGGGGGGCTATTCTCGCCAGGGTGAATCATTTAAAAACTGAAGTATCAAAAAATTGTCCCATCTAGTACAAACCCCTTCCAGTTCTGGAAAGCTGGTATTGTTTCAACTCTGGTCTTGAATACAATTTTGGAGGGCAGCTGGCATGACTTTCTGCACTTGGCCAGCTAAGGCAATCTAGCTAGGGACAATTTGTAGTGCTTAAGAATTGGGAAAACTGAGGCAGAAGGGAAATACCACTGAGATATAAGCAGGCATCTAAGACAGAGAGCCATCCCACTGAGTAGAATAATCTGTACTGTAGTTTTGTGTGCCTTCAATTCATTCAGTCATCACCACATTCAACTCTTCAACAGTTATTATGAACCCTATGCCAGCATGTGTGCTGCAAGGTGTCTATAGGGTTGCAGTGGGGGAAGCATTAGTCAAAGGATGAATATGACTGGAAGAGCTCATGTTCTAACTGGGGAAGAGTAGACGGGAAGACACGCTACGGCATAACATAAGCGCTCTGGGAGGAGTAACCACAAATTACTAGAAGAGCACCAAGCAAGGAGTGACTTGGCCTGTGGGAGATCTGGGGAGGATTTCAAAGAGGAAGTGAGTTTTGGAAAAGGAGTTGGAACTTTCGTGCCAGAGAAGTGGGAATAAGGGGTGTAGGGTTGCAGAGTCAGGGGTGGAGTGTGTGTCTAGAGGTCTTTCCAGACAAAGGAAAATATAAATAAATTTACCCTGTATACTTGGTCTTTCCCTTTTCAGATTACAAGTATTTTGAGGGCAAAGACTATGATTTAAATATCTTTCTAGCCCTTATCATATCTAATCCAGGGCATTAGATCTAGTAGTTACTCAATAAGTGAACATATTTTTAATAACAGGTTCAGATGATATCCGTATCCGCCATTTTCACAAATGTGATTTTCTCCATCTAATAGGATGTTGCATTTTAGATGAACAATACTTTTGGTTCAGTTGGGTCTCAGAGATCAATGGCTCTGATCCTGTGTGAGATCCTCTTTATTAGCACAAGTCTTTTGTTACATTTCTAACTTGAAAGAAATTACCTGAAATTTCAATTTGTCTTGAATTCACCTGCGTTCGGTGGAGGTCACGTTCTGTCACCCTGGAACAGCGGCAGCTTTGACAGAACCTGTCTCAATAAGGAAAAGGTAGAGCAGTCAGCGAGATATGGTCATCTGCTCGATCCTGAGCCTTGGCGCTCTGATCACCCCTCTTCTACAGGGAGACATGATGCTCTCGTTTCCCTGAACCCTTCCAAAGCGAGTCCTGCCCACTCACCACAATATTCATACAGAAACAATACCAAGAATAAAAGAAATCTGAGCATTTATAAAACAAGGAACATGTAAGAGGACTCCTAATTAGAAAAGTTTTCATAGCTTTTTGTAAAAAAACAAAAAACCTGAATCATCCAGTTTTGTGCCATTGGAAATTAGCTGATTTAGTACATGATTTCAGACTATTTTATGGGTCTTCGGTTAAATCAGTCTCATTTATAACTATGTCCCTGGTGGTGCAGTGGTTAAGACTCTACCTGCCAATGCAGGGGACACGGGTTCGAGCCCTGGTCTGGGAAGATCCCACATGCCGTGGAGCAACTAAGCCTGTGTGCCACGACTACTGAGCCAGCGCTCTAGAGCCTGCCAGCCACAACTACTGAAGCCTGCGTGCCTAAAGCCTGTGCTCCCCAACATGAGAAGCCACTGCAATGAGAAGCCTGAGCATCACAACGAAGAGTAGCCCCCGCTCGCCGCAACTAGAGTAAGCCCGCGCGCAGCAACAAAGACGCGACGCAGCCAAAAAATAAAAAGATATCTTTTTCACATCGTTTATGAAAAAATAGTTTGATGTCCGAATATGCAATTAAAGAGATACCTATTGTATTGTATATACATATAATTATTATAAATATATAATTTCTGTATGTTATGATATTTTGACATTGTAAAAAAACAAGTCTTTCTGGCTGGGGAGAGACTGCCTCTCCTGGCGATAGCCAGTTCTTAGAGATGACAAAGGGCTCAGTCAGGAGCATGCTTTTGGTATACAAACTAACCAGTCCAGAGTTGTCCCTCCCCTAGCTGGCCTGTGCACCCCAGGAGGCCATATTCCTCTGCCTTAAGCATCCCACGGACAGGTTTCAGACAACTAGGGGTCACGTCCTTAGTTTGAGCGCACTGAAATGATTCAAACTAGCCAGTCTTAAGCTGTTTACCCTGCCCTGTCTTGCCTTTCCCCAGAAACCCCAATAAAGACTCTTGCCCTCTCTCCTGCCTTCTGCCTCCTGACCAGCCTGTGTATTTCCATGTAGCCCTGCATGGCATGGCGTACCTCCCATCTGTAGAATCTGTGCATAGAACAAACCCTCTTCCTGGGTCTCTCCTCTGTCTCTTCTTGTGGCTGCACATGACTGACCATCTCATAAGAGAATACAAAACACCTGACAAGTAGGAAAGTTTAAGATTGAGGATGCAAAATACAAAATGTTACATGATGGTTTCAAAATGGATTCTTTTGAAAAAATAGTTGGCCGTTGCTATTTGAGATTGAAGCAATATTTTCTAGTGAAGATTAAGTGATTTGATGTCAACAAACATCAAGGGACATCGATGGAGCCCTTGGGTTCTCTGTACTTTGCCAAACTCTTCTCAGAAACTGTGTGCACAGTCAGATGTTTATATTGTACTCCAGTCAAATACCTCCCACCTCCCATCACTTTCACCACTACTGCAAGCTTCACTTGGAGCTGATTATTTCTTCTTTCATTCTGCTTCTATCTGCCTTCCTTGACTTTTTTTTCCACCTGTATTTGATAAGCAGTGTGGGGAAGTGAAAAGCATATGAGTTTCAAAATTAGATACCCTTGAGTCTGAATCCTATGTTACTATACATTCATTCATTTATTCATTCATGATTTGTATAGTCAGATATACAGTGATTCATGTACTGACTCTGTTAGATATTAGCTGTGGATTATGGGGAAGTTTCATAACATTGCTGAGAATTTATTTTCTCATCCATAAATTGGGGATACTAATTATAGTTAACATTTACTGAGTGTTTGCCAGGTGCCAGGCATTGTATTTGTATTATCTCATTCTATACCCACAGCAACCTTGTAAAGTATTTACTATTTTTACCTCTACTTTGTAGATGAAAAAATTGAGCTTTACAGAAGTCTCACTGAGATCACTTAGCTAATAAGTGAGATGATAATTAAAATTCAGGTTCAACTTTTTCCAAATCATATATTTTTATGCATTCTTCTCTTATTCAACAGCAGTGGCTTTTAACCTTAATTGCAGATCAGAGTTTTATTTTTAAGTTAAAAATGGTCTTTGGGGATTCTAATTTAGTAGAATTGGGAAAGTGCTGAAAATTATTCTTTAAAAAGTTTTACTAGTGATTCTGATGTGCATCTAAGATTGAGAAACACTCATTGCCATAAAGGGCCTTGAATAACATATTGTATGTGTAATGGGAATGATAATCTGAAATATAACAATGATATTTACACTTCAGTAGTATTTTTATTGACTAGTCTAGTCAGCCCAAGGTTTCTACTTGCCTTGGAAATGGTGGTGTCAGAACAGGAATGAGAACAGAAATGGTTAGTATTCAGCTCTAATACCCAAATAGGACTTTGTCAGAAGCCATGATTTTAAGAGTTGGGCTATATCAACAGAAACATCAAGGGACCAAGCATATAGTTCTCAGATGGTGGAGATTCCTTCCTTCATAATGTGTAGAGATGAATCCTCTTTCACGTGGGAGAGTTATAAAAGTTTCTGCCTTATGGAGAAGAAAGATATGTTGTGGAGGAAGTAGAAAACATGCTCTTTCTGTTCCTGGTGGGAAATGGATAGAAGATAGAGGAGATGGAAAAGAAAATTAACAACAACAAACTCTTCTATTGCTTACCATGTGTCAGGCACTGCTTTGAGCACCATACATTTTTTAACTTATTTAATCCTTATAATAACTATGAGGGGGGGAGGGACTATTATTGAACCCATTTTACAGATGAAGAAATTGGGGCACAGAGATGTTCAGTGACTTGCCCAAGGTAGCACAGCTGGTAAATGGCAGAGCCGAGACTGGAACCTAGGCGCTGGAACAGTCTGTCTCAGGTAGCAATTTGTTTTCCAAGGGGAGGATGAAACACGATATGTTTCTCAGGCACACAAGGGGGAAACTACAAGCATCTAGGTTAGAGAAGCGTACAAATATACACATATACGCACACACATACACACATACACCACACTCTCCTCTCTCCCCTCACTCCCCGCTCCTCCTTCCAGCATGGATCAGGGCAATGATGTGACAGCATTTGTGGGAGGTGGCTAGATAGGTAAGCTTGAAGGAAGCTCCATTATTCCCATCGCTTACCTCTACGTGGCCAGTACAAGGGGATCCAAATGCTCTAACAGGCCCCAGTGAGAAGACACAAGAGTGCTGAACAGGCCCGTGGCTCAGCAGAGGCTAGGGACCAGGACGAGGCTTCTATGAACTGTGCTTCAAGAGCAGAGGCAAATGGCTTGGGATTCACATTCCAATCCAGGCAAAAGAACATAAAGCCTAGCGGGAAGGGGTCAGTCATACTTGAAAGCTACCAGTTTAGGGGCAGACCAGATCTATCGTTCCATATTGGAGGTATGACTGGATCTAGAGAATCCAGAACAATCGCTTCAGGAAACTCAGACTTTTAGGGCAAGCATAAACTCTTTCAGATTTCTGCCCACTTCTCTTTTCTAAGATAGACTCTGGGTGATGAGTGGCTCGTGTGACTTCATAGAGGCAGAAGTGATTATGAATGCTGAGGGCACCACGGAATTTGAAGATCCAGCTCAAGATTGGCCAAGAGTGTGGACTTCAGATTTGAATTTAAGCAGTTTTACAATTTTAAGTCTTACTTTCCTCATCTGTAAAATGGGAACAACAAAGGTAATTCTCTAGTAGAGTTGTAAAAATTAATTCATCACATAAAAGCATTTAGTTTAGTACTAGCTGTGTAGTGGGCAGAATATTGGGCTTAATCAAGGGATATGATATATTTTGGCACCGTCCTGTTGCATTTGGTTTCCTAGATTGCAAACTCCTTGAAGGTAAGATTTTCATTTATTTTTTGGTAAATGTATAGCGCCTAGGACAACATCTAGCACTACAATAACCAGCAAGTAAATTTTAATTTCAGTCTCTGCTCTTAGGCAGTTCAGGAGTTCTTTATCATCTGGTAATGTGAGCATCCCAAATGGTTTCAAGTGTAAAAAGCATCGGAAGATCTTCTTTTGTAGTTGAACTCACCCCGATGGTTTTGCTGAAGTTTGTCTCCAAATTTTCCTGTTCATCCTGACCTTGAGAACACAAAGTATCCTGTGCAATTCCTTCTTCCCACAAAGAAACAGAAAATTTCATATTCTTATACGTTTCTCCTCTTAACCTCAGCAAAGCATTTCAACCTAAGTTCCATCAACAGTGAAACCTCTATATAATTATGCTAGGTCAAGACCTTTTCAAGTTAAAAAGAAAAGGTTAGTGTTTCTTTCTGCTGAGTAAACACGTGGCTCTTTTGTCTCACAATATATTTTTCAACTTAGCATTTCATTCTATGAACCCAAATGATGCTCTTCACTGGATTCACAGTGACTGTAAGACATCTGGAATTTGTAAATGAGCTGAATTTAGAATTAAGGTGGATGACTTCCATTGTACTTGGTGATTTGACTACTTTCCTATGTTATGTTGCTCTCTCATTGCGGGCTTATTTTAGCTTTTAAAATGTGTGTGCTGCTCAAGCTCCTGTTAAAATGTACAGAAATGTATGCATGGTGCATAGTGGGACTATTCTTAGTTCCCCTTTCCTCTCCTATTCTTTTCCAAAGCTGTCACATCTCAATGTAGGACTAAGTCATGAGCTTTCTGTTTTATATGAACGACCATAGTTCTTAATGCCAGACAACTTTGCAAAAATACACTTCAGGTCACAAAGTGGGACAGATATAGGGCATGCACAGAACATGGCAAAATGAATTGGAGTACTCTCATGCTTAAGAGTCAGTGTAGGGCTTCCCTGGTGGCGCAGTGGTTGGGAGTCCGCCTGCCGATGCAGGGGACACAGGTTCGTGCCCCGGTCCGGGAAGATCCCACATGCCGCAGAGCAGCTGGACCCATGAGCCGTGGCCGCTGAGCCTGTGCGTCCGGAGCCTGTGCTCCGCAACGGGAGAGGCCACAAAAGTGAGAGGCCCACGTACCGCAAAAAAAAAAAAAAAGAGTCAGTGTAAACATCTCTCGAAAAAATTACAAATTATTACAATTTGGGGTATGCTACTAAATTCATTTTCTTGAACATTGTGTTACCCACAGAATAATTTTAGAGTAATATCAGTTAATGGAAAGCAAAGGAAAATGTTGGATAATCATCATGTTTTTATCTTTTTATAATAAATGTCAATGAAGTTCCTTATTTAGCTATTGTCTAATGCACTCTGAAATAAGTGGTAATTACTTTATTATTCACCAGCCTTAGCTCTTTGGTTAATCAATCCAAATGGCTTGCCAGAGAAGAGGTATTTAAAAATACAGCAGTGAAGGTTTAGGTAAGTTAATTTGGTAACATAATTGTCAAAGTTAAAAGTTCTTTTAATCATATGGCGTAAAATAATGAGTAAATGGTCATTTAATAATTAGTTTGATTTTTACCTGCTAACAATAAAGTGTTTAAAATTTCTTTTGAGTAAATGCAGAGTTTGACTATCCCATTCAATTCTTGACAATGACTGTTTTCCTGAACAGTTTACAAAGGAATCTATATAATTTAAACAAATGGAATTGAATACTTGTGGGTGAGGATAATATTATCTTGCAAAGATTTGATACAGAAAGGATTTCTCAGAGTATGTTTACTTACGGATGTAAAACTGAAAAAGGCTTTGGAATTCATACACAAAATGGTCTGATACAATTGTTTAAGTCTTTAATACAATGAATAGATGCAAGTCTCTTGAAAGTAACAATAGATCGTGTCAAAATATGCCCCAAACAGCTTTTATCCCTGTTAATATTTTCTAGAACAAAAAAATATTTCTGATGCTCTGTCAGAAGACTTCTTGAATCTTGACCTAATTTGTTGGCCTGATTCAAGAATTTAAAACTTGCTGTTCTATCTCTGGCTAGTTTAATTCATCATTTAGCTCTCTCCAAGACTAAAGACACATAGCAAAAATAGCTCTTACATATCAACATTTAAATGAAAACAGCCTCTGTATCGTGCAGAGTGGATATTTGCTAATCAAATGTTCACTGTGGCAATACTTATAGAATGGTAGTCGAGAGCATCTGATCAAGTGTTAATGCTTTGCAGGAAAAGAAATGATGTTATTTGCTTTAGATATAAAGTCATTTCTCTTAAAAAAAATTAGCCTATTTAATGCATGGGAGATTGCCATATTCCTTCATCTAATGTTGCATTCTCTATAATGATTTCTGATTACCAAAATGCATAGTACAGATGCTAATCAGGGCCCTTTTCACAACAAGTGCGGAAGCTGAGTGCCTCCTACGAGTTTAATCACAGTGTGTGATTCACACAGTAATGGGTCATAATTGCCCCCCACCAAGTTGTCTTGAGGGTCCTGCTTCATTTTATTACCACTGGACCTTATCAACCACTGAAATCTACCACAGTTGCCTTGAAGGTTGCAACCAATCTCTACAGGCATAATTATACCCAAATCAGGATACCCAAGTAGAGTGAAGGATTGTACTTGGTCTCTCTCCTCAGTCTTACAATAGTTTAAAAAATAAATAGCAGCATTTATACAATTTTCTATTGCCTTTAATTTTTTCTTACCTGGAGAGACAATCTGAGTGCCATCCAGGTAATTAAATTAAATCTAGTTGGTAGCCTATGTACAGATGCATTAGAAAGCTTTTTACTTCTGTTAGCTTTAGACATCATAGGGTTTATTTTATCTTTAATACTTGGAGAGCTACACAGATAAATCACTAACACTTTAGAGAATAGCTGCCCCCATAATTTCTTTTTCTAAACCAAACTCGGAAGATTCCAAACTTTGTAACTTACTCTTGTAGATTGTTAGAACGAACTGGTCATCTGTGTGGCCTGGGAGGACTGTGGTGTTCACTTGGCAGACTGTTTTGTGCATAGTTAGAATCAGGGGCTGCCTAGGTAGCAGGATTTCAGTGTTTTCGTCCCTTTTTAAGTATCTCCCATCTACACACAAACACGCGTGCACACACATGCCAGATGTCTAAAGTTCTTTTAACAAGCACAAGCTATTTTTGTTTCATAGAGAAATCAGGCCATAAATATTTATTGAGCACCTACAATGTGCCAGAAACTGTCTAAGGTGCTGGGAAAACAGCAAAGAGCAGAAGTTCCTGCTCTCAAGGATCTTATAAGCTAGTAAGGGTAGAAATAACACAAAGAAGTAACACAGCAGCTTAAATTCACAGTAACATGTAAATGAGAGGAAGATTTGATGGGGGGAGGTGAGGGAGCACACAGGACACTAAAGTTGGAATGAGTGAGTTACGGAAAGATAGAAAGAACATATGTCCATGACAAGGTGAGTTCCAAGACAATCTCCTACTTAAAAATTTTACCTCAGACTCATGCTACTTTTTCTTCTCTATAATTGGGCAATAGCAGAATTTTAGCTAGGCTTCAGTTTTCTGACTTTTTTTTAATTAAAAAAAAAGGGTTTTAATTCTCAAGGGTATTGCTGACAGTTCCACAAAAAGTTAAACAGAATTATCATATGACCCAGCAAATTCACGGCTAGGTATTCACCCTAAATAATTGAAAACAAATAGTCAAATACATGTACATGTATGTTCATAGTAGCTTTATTCACAATATCTGAAAGGAAGGAAGAGCCCAAATGTTCATCAATGAATGGATGGATAAATAAATTGTGGTACATACATAAAATGGAATATTATTCATCTATGAAAAGAAATGAATACTGATAACATGCTACAATGTGAACAAACCTCAGAAATACACTAAGTGAAAGAGGCCAGACAAAAAGCATCATATATTGTATGTTTCCATTTATGAAATATTCAAAATAGATAAATCTATAGAGATAGAAAACAGGTTGGTCATTGTCAGAGGCTGAGAGGGAAGGAACAATGGGGAATAGCTGCTTAACGGGTATGGGCTTCCTTTTGGTGTGTAAAATTATTTTGGAACTAGATAGAGATAGTGGTTTCACAACATTGTGAATGTACTAAATGCCCCTGAATTGTTCACTTTTTTAAAGTTAATGATTACTTTTATGTTATGTTAATTTTATCTCAATAATAAAAAAAAGGTATGGCAAAATGTCAACCACAGGATAAGCTTTGATGATATTGAATGCTATGTGGTATCCTCATTCATTTTTTGATTCATTTATTTATTTAACACATATTCATTGGCTGTGTACCACTTGCCAACCACTGTACTATGTGTCATCAGGGTAGACTTAGTTTGTGTCTTTTTTAGCACACTCTCTAGATGGGATATAGACAAATACAAGTATTTTATATGCACCATAGAAGCTTTCCTCCTTGGGATGCCCATCTTACATTTTACTAATTAGCTATACATTTTGTAATTAAAAATAACATTTTTTTTTCTTTAGTGGAAATGTGCAACAGATGTTTCCTCAGCACCAATTTTTGAAGTCGGATGCCTCAATCACTTCTTAAAATTCAGCATTGAACCCTCCAGTACAGTAAACAAAATGGATATTTGGGTCGCTAAGGATGTATTTATACAGCACAAGCATTTGCAGATATAAATTCCAGCCCCCTTTCTATCAAAATCTACAGCACTGCATTTTTTCTAAACACTTTCCACAAAGAACTCATTCAGCAAGTTCCATAGTCAAAAGAGGGAAATACTCCACATAATATTCTAATATTCTTGTATTTTAGTGCCCAGTGCAGTCAGCATTTGGAACCCTCCGAAGAACTATACAGAAATACAGCTACTTTAATTAATTCATTTACTCTACTTTAATTAATCCAAGATTTCTTAAAGTTTTTTAACCATAGGGTTTCCTTTGCTTTTGCATAAAATACCTATTATTATCTGACAGAACCAGTATTATACAGGTCACATATTGTGTGATGCAGGTTTAGTCCTTAAAGTCCTTCAATGGGTTAGCCCTGCCATTATGGCCAAATAATAATTTCCTGAGCCGTGATCATGGAGTAGACTTGTGCTCCTGTACACTGAATTGGCTTCATTTTTCTACACAGTGCTTACCACCTTCGAGATTATATTATAACTTACTTTATGGATCACAGTCTCTTCCTTAAGAGATAAGCACTATGAATGTGGGGACTTTTTATATTACGTTTACTGCTATATCTCAAGTTGGTAAAACAACACCTGGGACCTAATAGGTGATTAACGTATTTTTGTTGAAATAATGGATAGAGTAGGTACTAAAAAATAAATGTTGGTTTATTGGTTGGATTTTTAATGTATGCGTGTTATGTTCTTGTTCTGCTAAGAGGAGATTCGAGTGGATCTGTACTATAAGCAGAATGGTTTAATAGGATTCCAAAAAGAGAGAAATTTTATTCACTGGTGTATAATTTTCTCTTCTTGGTACTATAATTATAATAGATTATAATATTAATATTAGTAAAAGTAACAAAATATTGAACTGCCAGGAACATCTTGGACAGTAAATGAAAGAGGATTAGATGTATCATCTGTCAATGAACTATATTTTACTTTACGACTAACGAGTTGGAGAGGACCTGGGTAAATTAATATTTCCTCCAACACAACATGGTGAAAGCAACCATGACTAAGAGCTGGATGGTCCAAATTCAGGTCCAAATGTGCCATGAAGCAGCTGGATAAATCACTGTGTAACTCACTTTCCTGGGCTTTTCTTTTGTTATCTGTAAAGTATGAGGACCACACGAGCTTGTCTTTCAGGTATCCTCTATATTCAACGTTCCATGATTCCCACAGTTCTGGATCAATTATTTTTCTCCTTTATAAATCAGCCTCTCTAACCACTTACTTTTTTTTTTTTTTTTTTTTTTGCGGTACGCGGGCCTCTCACTGCTGTGGACTCTCCCGTTGCGGAGCACAGGCTCCGGACGCGCAGGCTCAGTGGCCATGGCTCACGGGCCCAGCCGCTCCGCGGCATGTGAGATCTTCCCAGACCAGGGCACGAACCCGTGTCCCCTGCATCGGCAGGCGGACTCTCAAACCACTGCGCCACCAGGGAAGCCCTAACCACTCACTTTTATCACACTGTTTTGAGTTCTTTTTCTGTGGCTACATTTTGAGGTCTCTTAGGAACTGACTTCAACAGGCCATTATCTGGGTTCACAGGGTCCTTGTTATTCTGAGATCAGCTTCCACCCCACTCATCTGCCATCCATCACCAGTCTCCAGACCTCCCAGCAAACCCTACTGAACACATCATCACTTTCTAGGGTCAGGATGAAGGTCAAATATCCCTAAAAGCACATTTCCCACCAGCTAGAACTTGGTGTGCTGGCTCTCATCACTCAAATCAACTAAGTCCTGGGGGATCCGCTCGGGAAAATCAGTCACACTGTCAGTTCTCTCATTCCATTCCTGCGCATTCAGTTTATGGAGAGGGTCTGTGTGATGCATATAGATTAAACCATGCCTCCTGCTCTTTCCTTTCTTTCGAGGCCACGTTAGTCTTGTCTCCCAATGGGAATTTTAGTCCTGCTGTGTTTGGCTTCAATCTCCGCAGGACCCCTAAACCAGGGCTCTCAACTCTCCGTTATCTTTTTTTTTTTTGAGTTTTATTTTATTTTTTTTATACAGAAGGTTCTTATTAGTTATCTATTTTATACATATCAGTGTATATATGTCAATCTCAATCTCCCAATTTATCCCCCTGCCACTGCTTTCCCCCCTTGGTGTCCATACATTTGTTCTCTACCTCTGTCTCTATTTCTGCCTTGCAAACTGGTTCATCTGTACCATTTTTCTAGGTTCCACATATATGCGTTAATATACGATATTTGTTTTTTTCTTTCTGACTTACTTCACTCTGTATGACAGTCTCTAGGTCCATCCACGTCTCTACAAATGACCCAATTTCATTCCTCTTTATGGCTGAGTAATATTCCATTGTATATATGTACCACAACTTCTTTATCCAGTCATCTGTCAATGGGTATTTAGGTTGCTTCCATGACCGGGCTATTGTAGATGGTGCTGCCGTGAACATTGGGGTGCATGTGTATTTTTGAATTATGGTTTTCTCTGGGTATATGCCCAGTAGTGGGATTGCTGGGTCATATGGCAGTTCTATTTTTAGTTTTTTAAGGAACCTCCATACTGTTCTCCATATTGGCTGTACCAATTTACATTCCCACCAACAGTGCAAGAGGGTTCCCTTTTCTCCACACCCTGTCCAGCATTTGTTGTTTGTAGGTTTTCTGATGATGCCCATTCTGACCAGTACCTCACTGTAGTTTTTGTTTGCATTTCTCAAAAAATTAGTGATGTCGAGCAGCTTTTCATGTGCCTATTAGCCATCTGTATGTCTTCTTTGGAGAAATGGCTATTTAGGTCTTCTGCCCATTTTTTGATTGGGTTGTTGTTGTTTTTTTTTAACATTGAGCTGCATGAGCTGTTTATATATCTTGGAGATTAATCCTTTGTCCAATGATTCATTTGCAAATATTTTCTCCCATTCTGAGGGTTGTCTTTTTGTCTTGTTTATAGTTTCCTTTGCTGTGCAAAAGCTTTTAAGTTTCATTAGGTCCCATTTGTTTATTTTTATTTCCATTACTCTGGGAGGTGGGTCAAAGAAGATCTTGCTGTGATTTATGTCAAAGAGTGTTCTTCCTCTGTTTTCCTCTAACAGTTTTATAGTGTCCGGTCTTACATTTGGATCTTTAATCCATTTTGAGTTTATTTTTGTGTATAGTGTTAGGGAGTGTTCTAATTTCATTCTTTTACATGTAGATGTCCAGGTATCCCAGCACCAATTATTGACGAGACTGTCTTTTCTCCACTGTATATTCCTGCTCCTTTGTCATAGATCAGTTGACCATAGGTGCGTGGGTTTATCTCTGGGCTTTCTATCCTGTTCCATTGATCTATATTTGTCCATTTCTTCCAAGTTGTCCATTTTATTGGCATAGAAGTTGCTTGTAGCAGTCTCTTATGATGCTTTGTATTTCTGTGGTGTCCATTGTAACTTCTCCTTTTTCATTTCCAATTTTATTGATTTGAGTCCTCTCCCTCTTTTTTTTGATAAATCTGGCTAAAGGCTTATCAATTTTGTTTATCTTCTCAAAGAACCAGAATTTAGTTTTACTCATTTTTGCTATTGTTTTCTTTGTTTCTATTTCATTTATTTCTGATCTGATTTTTATGATTTCTTTCCTTCTACTAATTTTGGGTTTTGTTTGTTCTTCTTTCTCTAGCTCATTTAAGTGTATGGTTAGACTATTTATTTGAGATTTTTCTTGTTTCTTGAAGTAGGATTGTATTGCTATAAACTTCCCTCTTAGAACTGCTTTTGCTGCATCCCATGGGTTTTAGATCATTGTGTTTTGTTGTCACTTGTCTTAGGTATTTTCTGATTTCCTCTTTGATTTCTTCAGTGATCTCTTGGGTATTTAGTAACGTATTGTTTAGCCTCCATGTGTTTGTGTCTTTTACGTTTTTTTCCCTGTAATTGATTTCTAATCTCATACCATTGTGGTCAGAAAAGATGCTTGATATGATTTCAGTTTTCTTAAATTTACCGAGGCTTAATTTGTGAGTCAAGATGTGATATATCCTGGAGAATGTTCTGTGTGCAGTTGAGAAGAAAGTGTAATCTGCTGTTTTCAGATGGAATGTCCTATAAATATCAATTAAATCTATCTGGTCTATTGTGTCATTTAAAGCTTGTGTTTCCTTATTAATTTTTTGTCTGGATGATCTGTCCATTGGTGTACGTGAGGTTTTAAAGTCCACCACTATTATTGTTTTACTGTCGATTTCCTTTTTATAGCTGTTAGCACTTGCCTTATGTACTGAGGTGCTCTTATGTTGGGTGCATATATTTTTTTAGTTGTTATATCTTCTTGGATTGATCCCTTGATCATTATGTAGTGTCTGTCTTTGTCTCTTGTAACATTCTTTATTTTAAAATCTATTTTATCTGAGTATTGCTAGTCCAGCTTTCTTTTGATTTCCATTTGCATGGAATATCTTTTTTCATCTCCTCACTTTCAGTCTGTATGTGTCCCTAGGTCTGAACTGGGTCTCTTGTAGACAGCATATATATGGGTCTTGTTTTTGTATCCATTCAGCGAGCCTGTGTCTTTTGGTTGGAGCATTTAACCCATTCACATTTAAGGTAATTATTGATATGTATATTCCTATTACCATTTTCTTAATTGTTTTGGGTTTGTTTTTGTAGGTCCTTTTCTTCTCTTGTGTTTCCCACTTAGAAAAGTTCCTTTAGCATTTGTTGTAGAGCTGGTTTGATGGTGCTGAATTCTCTTAGCTTTTGCTTGTCTGTAAACCTTTTGATTTCTCCATCGAATCTGAATGAGATCCTTGCTGGGTAGAGTAATCTTGGTTGTAGGTTCTTCCCTTTCATCACTTTAAGTATGTCATGCCACTCTCTTCTGGCTTGTAGAATTTCTTCTGGGAAATCAGCTGTTAACCTTATGGGAGTTCCCTTGTATATTATTTGTTGTTTTTCCCTTGTTGCTTTTAATAATTTTTCTTTGTCAATTTGATTACTATGTGTCTCAGCATGTTTCTCCTTGGGTTTATCCTGCCAAGGACTCTCTGCGCTTCCTGGACTTGGGTGGCTATTTCCTTTCCCATGTTAGGGAAGTTTTTGATTATAATCTCTTCAAATATTTTCTCGGGTTCTTTCTCTCTTCTCCTCCTGGGACCCCTGTAATGAGAATGTTGTTGCGTTTAATGTTGTCCCAGAGGTCTCTTAGGCTGTCTTCATTTCTTTTCATGCTTTTTTCTTTATTCTGTTCCACAGCAGTGAATTCCACCTTTCTGTCTTCCAGGTCACTTACCTGTTGTTCTGCCTCAGTTATTCTGCTATGGATTCCTTCTAGTGTATTTTTCATTTCAGTTATTGTATTGTTAATCTCTGTTTTTTTGTTCTTTAATTCTTCTAGGTGTTTGTTCTTTACTTCTTCTAGGTCTTTGTTAAACACTTCTTGCATCTTCTCGATCTTTGCTTCCATTCTTTTTCTGAGGTCCTGGATCATCTTCACTATCAATATTCTCAATTCTTTTTTCTAGAAGTTTGCCTATCTCCACTTCATTTAGTTGTTTTTTGGGGGTTTTATCTTGTTCCTTCATCTGGTACATAGCCCTCTGCCTTTTCATTTTGTCTATCTTTCTGTGAATGTGGTTTTCATTTCATAGGCTGCAGCATTGTAGTTCTTCTTGCTTCTGCTGTCTGCCCTCTGGTGGATGAGGCTATCTAAGAGGCTTGTGCAAACTTCCTCATGGGAGTGACTGGTGGTGGATAGAGCTGGGTGCTGCTCTGGTGGGCAAAGCTCAGTAAAACTTTAATCCACTTGTCTGATGATGGTTGGGGCTGAGTTCCCTCCCAATTGGTTGTTTGCCCTGAGGCAACACAATACTGGAAGCTACAGGCTCTTTGGTGGGGCTAATGGCAGACTCCAGGAGGGCTCATGCCAAGGAGTACTTCCCAGAACTTCTGCTGCTAGGGTCCTTGTTCCCAGGGTGAGCCACAACCACCCCCTGCCTCTGCATGACACCCTCCAACACTGGCAGGTAGGTCTGGTTCAGTCTGCTATGTGGTCACTGCTCCTTCCCCCTGGGTTTTCATATGTACACTACTTTGTGTGTGCCCTCCATGAGTGGAGTCTCTGTTTTCCTCAGTCCTGTCATAATCATGCAATCAAATCCCACTAGCCATCAAAGTCTGATTCTCTGGGAATTCCTCCTCCCGTTGCCAGACCCCCAGGTGGGGAAACCTTATGTGGGACTCAGAACATTCACGCCGGTGGGTGGGCTTCTGTGGTATAATTGTTCTCCAGTTTGTGAGTCACCCACCTAGTGGTTATGGGATTTGATTTTATTGTGATTGCGCCCCTCCTACCATCTCATGGTGGCTTCTCCTTTGTCTTTGGATGTAGAGTGTCTTTTTTGGTGAGCTCCAGTGTCTTCCTATCGATGATTGCTCAGCAGTTAGTTGTGATTTCAGTGCACTTGTAAGAGGGAGTGAGTGCATGTCCTTCTACTCTGCCATCTTGAACCAATCTCCTCACTTCTCCATTATCTTTTTGTGTTTCTCTCTTATGGGGGATTTTTCCAGGCTGGGTGCATTGAGGAGCATCCACTACTTTAGGCTTGAGCTTTGTTTGGAGCAACATCCAAGTGGGAGGGGAGGAGGACCACTTGGAGTGGGAGAAGCGGCATGAATGTAGATGTTTTAGCTACATTCTCTTTGTTGTCTCTCAATTGAAAAGTCTCTTGAGACAAAATGGCTCCTTTTCAGTGGGTTATGTGGAGGAGGTTTCATGAATTCAGTTGCTGGTGTTAATATTAAATCAAATTTTAATGTGGAATCAGTATGTTAAGAAGAGTACTATTCTAAACATATGGGAGGGAAACCATGATACAGTAAAAGCGTTCTTAAAATAGTGTGTTTCTTGTTAAATACCAAAAGTTAGCATGATTTTGCTCATCCTCAACATCGAGTCTAAGACCTCCAAAATTTTAGATTCCCACAATGGATTTTCAGAGTTCTTAAAAACATTATCATCAAACTTTTATGTATTCTAAAACAGTTAAAACAGAAATTCTTGGAGATATCTTGCCAAGGTCATTTGGAGATTATTCCCTGAGCTGCTTTGTTTGAAATAATAATAAAAAAATTATAATGTGAATTGTAATTACTTAGAACACTGTAGAATAAAGCTACAGTAAATTCCTTCACAGTTGAACTATACTGTTTAACACATGGAATGTCTAATTGACAATTCTGTACCAATGTGTAAATTTGTCAAGGAAGGATACACAACAAGTTTTTTTTTTTTAACATCTCAGTGAGTGCTGTTGTGATTTGGATCTATTACTTCTGAATATTGCATGAAGCTGACAAGCACTTGTCATTTAAAGACCACATGGAGGCATTTAGTTTTCCATTTAGACATAATAACACATTATGCAAATA
This sequence comes from Monodon monoceros, assembly GCF_005190385.1. Lineage (NCBI taxonomy): Eukaryota > Metazoa > Chordata > Mammalia > Artiodactyla > Monodontidae > Monodon > Monodon monoceros. The sequence goes on from NW_021703774.1 coordinate 96,488,069, forward strand.
AGCTTGCAAAGGAAAGCTGGAGGCTGACATGAAATAAACTGTCAAACACAAGTTGCTAATAAATGAACATTTCTTTATAGATTGTCTTAATTTGGGGAGTTGAAAAATACATTTGTCTGTGGTGAATCAGGGCCCTTACTATAGTGATACTTAGCAGAGGATGCAATTTTTGACTTTACAACAACATTCCTTCCCTCCAATTATGATGAGAGGTTGTAGCTTAAGGAAAACTCTCAAAACTTAAATTTCATAAAAAGAGATTTATAAGTAAATTGTGTTTCCACATTTTCATGGTATAGAGATACCTAAGCTTGATTTTTCTTCTCATGTGATTATTCACTATTCAATTATGTGCTGTCTATAGTAGATCTAATGATTTAAATTTGACCTAGATAACAGGTTATTGGAATTCAGAGGAGTTTTGACCCTTGTGATTTTGACTAGATAGTGTTTCTTTAAAAATGTATCAAAATCTCCTGGAAGCCATCTTAAAAACAGATATTCTTTTATTTATTTATTTATTATTTATTTTTTTGCGGTACACGGGCCTCTCACTGTTGTGGCCTCTCCCATTATGGAGCACAGGCTCTGGACACGCAGGCTCAGCTGCCATGGCTCACAGGCCCAGCCGCTCCGCGGCATGTGGGATCTTCCTGGACCGGGGCACGAACCCGTGTCCCCTGCATCGGCAGGTGGACTCTCAACCATTGCGCCACCAAGGAAGCCCCAAAACAGATATTCTTGATAAATTACCTAGGAACAAATTTAACCAAGGAGGGGAAAGTCCTGATATTGAAAACTACAAAACATAATGAAAGAAATTGAGGAAGACAGAAATGAATGAAAAGATATTCCACAATCATGAATTGGAAGCATTAATATTGTCAATATGGCCATATTATAGAAAACAATATACACATTCAATGCAATCCCTACCAAAATTCCAATGGCATTTTTCACAGGAATAGAACAAATAGTTCTAAAATATGTATGGAACCATAAAAGATCTGGAATAGCCAAAGGAATCTTGAGAAAGAAGAACAAAGCTGAATGCATCATGCTCCCCAATTTGAAAGTATATTTCAAAGCTATAGTAATTAAAACAGTGTGGTAGTGGCATAAAGCAGACACACCAAACAAAAAAACAGAATAGAGAACACAGAAATAAACCCATGCATATACAATCAATTATTTTACCACAAAGGAACTAAAAATATACAATGGGGAAAGGACCGTCTCTTCACTAAGTGGTGCTGGGAAAACTGGACAGTCACGTGCAAAAGAAGGAAACTGGACCACTGTCTTACACCATACCCCAAAATTAAATCAAAATGCATTAAAGATTTGAAAGTAAGACTGGAAAACATAAAAATCCTAGAAGAAAACACAGGCAGTAATCTCCTTGGCATAGATCTTGGTGATATTTTTGACTCTGACACCAAAAGCAAAACTAAGCAAGTGGGATTGTATCAAACTAAAAGCTTCTGTACAGCAAAGGAAATCATCAACAAAATGAAAAGTCAACTGACTAAATGGGAGAAGATATTTGCAAATCATGTATTTGATAAGGGGCTAATATCCAAAATATATAAAGAACTCATACAGTTCAATATCAAAAAAATAAACAATCTGATTGAAAAATGGGTGGAAGATCTGAATAGACATTTCCCTTAAGAAGACATACAGATGGCTAACACATACATAAAAAGATGCTGTGCCTCGTTAATTGTCAGGGAAATGCAAATCAGAACTATAATAAAATATTACCTCACACCTGTTAGAATGGCTATCATCCAAAAGACAAGAGATATCAAGTGTTGATGAGCATGTGGAGTAAAGGAAACCCTGGTGCACTGTTGGTGGGAACATACATTAGTAGAGCCACTATGGAAGACAGTACGGAAATTCCTCAAAACATTAAAAATAGGACTACCACATAATTCAGCAATTCTACTTCTGGGTGTTTATCTGAAGAAAACAAAAACACTAATTTGAAAAGACGTATGCACTCCCACGTTCACTTCAGCAGTATTTACAACATCCAAGAAATGGAAACAACCTAAGGGTCCATTGATGGATGAATGGATAGAGAAATTGTGATATATATATATATATCATTTAGCCATAAAAAAGAATGAAATCTTGCCATCTGCAACAACATGGATGGACCCCAAGGGCATTATGCTAAGTGAAGTAAGTCAGATAGAGAAAGACAAATACTGTATGATCTCACTTATATATGGAATGTAAATATATATAAATAACCAAGCTCACAGGTGCAGAGACCCAACTGGTGGTTGCCAGAAGTGGGGGGTGGCAGGGGTGGGAGAAATGAGTGAATTGGTTTTGTTTTTGTGTAAATACATTGATTTTTTTAAAAAATGGATATTCCTGGAAGTCTTTTAAAAAATGCATATTCTTAAGTCCCAACCAAGACTAACCTAATCAGAAGTTTTGAGAGTGAGGCCTATGAATTTGCATTTAAGAAAAGCACAATGTTCAAAAGAGTTTGAGAATCTCTGAATTAGACAGTCCCTGAAAGTCCATGACAAACACAATTTCAAGATTGCTAAAGCTGGAATTTATATTTCAAATCAAGTGTGACATGAAGTTGGGGATTGAGACATTCAGGGTGAGACTGGCTCCAGATGTAGCATTTGTAACTCAGTGGGACTTTGTTCTCTATTTGTTCTCATGTAACAGTAACTCCAATGAAGTAATAGAAGAAATAGAGCACTGAACTATTTCTCTGCAACAGTTGCCCATAGGAGCAAACCTGGTAGGGATGGGATGTTAGAACTGGAGAATACAACTGGGAAAATGGGAAGGTCTAAGCCCAGGGGGCAGAGGTGAAGCTGTTTAGCCTACCCTCTCCATCTGAAGCCTCTGCACAGAGATAATCTTGAGGGCTTTTGGTCACTTGTCTTCACAGAACATAGAAAATATAGCAAAAGTTTCCTTGATCCCTCTCAGACTTCTTCTAGAACCCACAAACCAGTACCAGGAACCAGGAACACTTTTCTGTTCCCTGGCTCTGCTGTGCTGTTTGAGCTGTGAGGTAGGACTTGAATGGATTCATCTCTGTGTCCTTTGATTTGACTTGAATTAGCCCACATTTTTGTCCCCTGTTAGATACCTGAAAAGATGCTCTGTTTATAGACAGCATCTCTTTTGGGGCCATCTAATCTGTTTCTAACTCTGAAGTGCACTTATTGCTTCTTCCAATTCCAATATTTTCTCTGCTTTAGTGCTTCAACCTACATATTGACAAAGACTCTTCTTGAACAAACTTTAGCCAGGCCCCCGGGACCCTTCTTCTCCAGTAGGCCTTGACCTTGGTTCCATCATTGCCGGGCCTGCATAGCCAAGTTGTAGCAAGAATCTTGCTAAGTAATTTTAGGCAGAATCCCCCAACCTCCATATCTGATCAAATTCCTCTCTCCTAGGATCTGATCACCCTGATCTGTCTTCAGCAAGAATCCTGTTAAGTCTGTTTAGCAAGAATCTCCTCTACCCTTGATGTCTCCTCTTAGTAATTTTCCTTCTACTGACCCCCTCATTCTGTTTGTTGGCTATGAATCCCCAGCTGCCTTTGTTGTATTTGGAGTGGAATTGAGCCCCATATCTCTCCCCTGTTGTGATAGCCTTAGACACCTATTGTCACAGCCCTGAATAAAGTCTTCCTTACCATTTTTTCTTCCAGTTTTATATTGAGATATAATTGACATATAGCACTGTATAAGTTTAAGGTGTACAGCATAATGATTTGACTAACACCATGAAATGATTATCACAATAAGTTTAGTGAACATCCACCATCTCATATAGATACAATATTAAAGAAATAGGAAAGAAACATTTTCTCCTTGTGATGAGAACTCTTAGGATTTACCATCTTAACAACTTTTACATGTAACATACAGCTGTGTTAATTATATTCCTCATGTTGTACATTACATCCCTGGTACTTATTTACCTTATAATTGGGAGTTTGTATCTCTTGACTGCCTTCATCCCATTCTACCTTGCTCCATCCCCTGACTCTGGTCACTACAAATCTGATCTCATTTTCTATGAGTTTGTTTGTTTCTTTTAGAAGTATAATTGACCTACAACACTATGTTAGCTCCTGTTACACAACATAGTGATTATTAATATTTCTATACATTTCAAAATTATCACTACAATAAATCTAGTTACCATTCTTCCTTACCATTTTTATGTCTCAGAAAATTTTTTTAATAATATATACATACAGGAACCAAATTCTTATAAAGAAAGTTAGGAAACATTTAATATAACCCTTTGGTTTTACAAACAATAAAAATGAGACCTGAAAAAGCTAAGTGAATTATCTAAAGTCCTCTTCTTGCGATGTAAGCCAATTCCTTTTTGTCCTATACTGAATCAAATCATAAAAGCTGCTAACTGTCACAGACCCATGGCCTGTACTTTAAACCCATGAATGTTCTGGTCATCCTGTTCTTTCTATATAATAGGCTGGAGAAAAACAGCCATTTTTCAAACTTATGAAGCTCAAACTATACAGTTAGAGAGAATTTCCAAAGAAGGTTTATATACCTTTAATATATAAAACAGTGTCCTGAAGCCAGATTTTTTTTCCATTAAAAAATTCTCTCAATTTCTTCCCCTTTGATTGTACTGTTCTTTAGTGTAAGTTACCCAGCAAAAGGCCTGAAGAGTAAACACATGGCAAGCAATTGTGATCACTCTTCCTTGCTCTGGCCAAAAGCTTATTAGATTATATTGATTTACCAGCTCTTTCCTTGCAGAAATAGCCTAATTAAATGCTTAGTACTGCCTTTGAAGGTGAGGTCAACTCAATAGTTACTTTGGGTTCTAATTTTAGACGCTCTCCCTTCTCTGATTATAGTTTTGGTAATGAGAAGTAAATGTTGATGTCTTAAATTGGCATCTTTTCCATTCTTTAACATATTATTTCCTAGAACAAAACTGTCTTTGGAAGTCCAAGTTTAAATTAGGCCCAATCACAGAGTATTTTTACCTTGAGTGGAAAGATCACTCTCTTGTTTACTGGGGGGGGCGGTGTATATGACAACCCTAGTGTTCTCTCTTTCTTCAATAAGTTATTTTGAGAAAATTTCCAAGTCTTTCTCTTTTAAGCTTTAGAGTGGGTATTTCATGCATTCTTGATACTATCCCCTTTCTTAGGGAACGGAGTCATAGGATTCTTTCTTTAATGGGCATTTTTGCCTTTAAAAAAGAAAAAGACAATTTAAAGACTTTTTTGTTTTGTCATGAAGTCCCATGATCTAACTACTGCAAATAACTTCGTCAGTATAGAAGGTAAGCTCTTAGACTGGCCGTTAGGGAGAAGTAGCATATACCCATTTGGAGTAGTTACGACTTTTTCTCTTTTTTTCTCTCTTTTCAGTAATAACTGGTCTTGTTCCTGTGGTAGTATAAGGTTGGCAAATATAAATGGCACAATCTATCTTCAATCTAAGATGGTTTAGAACTTCATTTTCTTGCAGATAGATTATCCCAAATACTTACGTGAATACTGTTTAGAAAGTGGACTAAACATCCCAAATACCTGTCTTCTTGTGGTTCACAAAAAGTCTTTATGAGCCTTTGGTTCATTATTGCGGTTGCTTAAAATTGTCCCTTTGAGAATTTTTTTTAGGAATATTCTTTCTATACTTACTTCCTTTCCCAATAAACAGTTGATTTAATAAAAAAAATCTACTAGGAGGAGATTGTGAGAAACGTAGCTGCGTTTGTACAACTGAGAAAGTGATAAGAAATTTTATTTGATCCCTTTTTTTGTCACTGTGAAATTAAGGGCATCATGAACACTCCAGGGCATTTGAAAACAAATTTCCTTTTTGGAGGCTTTGATGGCTATCAAATAGGCTGCGGATTTACCATGCTTCATGGAGCTGAAGGAACTCCGTGTATGATGGTCTTGCTAGACATTTACACATGGTATAATGCTCCTCCGCTTTCAGTTCAAAGCAAGCATTGTCTCCTGGGTTTTCACTTAGCTTCTATTGCTGCTTCTCATTTATTTTGAGATAACAGTTCACTTCAAAATAGATAATCTTCTGATAAAAAAAAAGCAGGCTAGTTCCTTTCCTTCATAAAACAACCTTTCCTTTGAAGACACAGTTCAGTAAATCCAATAAATTTTGAGGCAGCAGGACTTTTCATTGGTTAGGTACTACAATAAAATATGAAAAACAGAGTCATTTTAAGACACTTTTGGTACAAGACTATCTTTTGCTAAGTTCAGAAAATCTAGTCTATACAAACCATAATTTGATAATATTAGCCCCCAAGGATTATGTGTAGTTGTATCAGTATAATTTCAGCTTTTGAGGTTTGTATGTGCAAAAGCATAAGAGAAAGCAAAACAAACAGCAAACGAATGCAGTTGATTTGTTACTGGAAGGCTGAAGGGAATTCCAACATGAAGTCAAAATGCTGTTTAATAAGGAGCAGATACAGAGAAATACATCTTGGAAGTTTGAAAAATAGTGAGGTTGACTTTAAAAGTGCAACCTGAAGCCATGTTTTAGAAGATGACTCAGCTAGCTATTGGTCTCTGCAGTGGTGGTTGAGGATCTCATTCAGCGTGATCCTGTCTGAATGCATGGTTTCTTCTCAGGTTAGTAACTAAAGTTAATTAAAAACAATCCTGGGTCTGACTGAAGAAAAACAAAATCAAAACCAAAAACAACTTTTTGCTTTCTCCATTGGAAGCCTGGAAATGAAGTTCATTAAAAAAGTTGCTTTGAGAGTTACAAGTTTGGGATTCTTCCCAAAATCTCCTGCAAATGTGAATGTCTAAGTATATATCTGTAATGTGTATGCAAAATTCTGGGCAACATATTTTGAGATTTATTGCAAGTCCCCAAACATGCCTGATAAATGATCTAACCACACACAACTAGAAATATAATTAAACTTAAAATTTATACAAATGCTTTGTGGACTCCTGGCTGATAAAAATAAAAATACCAGTGACTATTCAACTGGAGTTTCAGTTTGTAGAAGGGCTCTTCATTCATCACATGATATGATTCCTAGGAGAGTCCTGTGAAATAGATAGGGTAGGTTATATAATCTCTACTGTGATGAGAGGGTCAAAATAGCTGAGATTTACTGAAGACCAATTATAAGCCAGATATTGTTTAAACATTTTGCACATATTAACTCATTTATTCCTCTCCAATGCCTTCTGTGCCATGTTGCAGATAAATGAATACACAGAGAGCTTGAGCATATTACCCAAGATTATATGGCCAGCAGTGGTAGAGCTGGGATTCAAGTTGAGGAGCAATTACTGCTCCATTTTGCAGATGAGAAACCTGAGGCTTAGGAGGGCTAAAAGCTAAAAAAGAGTTCCCCAAAGTAAAAAACCTGGTAGATGACAGAGCAGAAATTAAACAAGGTCAGTTTTACTCTAAAATCTTAGCTTTTAATCACTTTATTACAACGTTTACTTTAAACCCTGGTTTCCCACTTTTTGATTTGTTACCAGGATATTTAAGCTAATGGGTTCCTTAATCCTGGCCACTATATACAAAAGATATATTGGCTTCTTTCTCCTACTACATGATTTTAATGTCTATTTTTATTTTGCAGCTTTAATATATGCAGGTAAATGGCTTTTAATTAGGATATTTTGAAAAGGTTGAGGATGCTATAGGCATGGATGGAGGAGTATAAGATGCAAGTTTATAGAAATGTACCAGAATCACTGGGGAAACATTTTCAAAATGCAGTGTCAGCTGAAGCCTCTGAAGAGATCTACTATATCAGAGCAGGATGGGGTGAGGGTTTTCAGTAGGAAGAAGCCTAGGCCTGTGCAATTACAGAAAGGTTCCATAACTGAATATGATATTGTCTCTAATCTGGCTGAAAACTGCAAGACGTCCCCGCTCCACACCTTCACAAGCTGTGTCATGTTTTTCTTGGAAAAAATTTCATACTGTAGATATTACCTGACGATTACCTCTATCTGGATAATGCACTTTACCTCTAATTTGTGGGCAGCATTATCATGCTCTCTGTGGTCTTTTAAAATCTGTAGGATATATTTTTTCTTACTGTGACCAAGATTAAGATAGGTCTTTTTCTTTACACTTCTCTCTAATAACTGTATCTACTTTGGGTTTATTATTTCTGTGTGTTGAGCTCTTTTCAATATGGATTTGGTAATCAATATATTAACTATCTATTCCTCTATTTGTGTCATATGTAAATTTGAAAAGTAGATCTTAAGCTGATGATTAAAAAAAAATGAACCAAGTAGGACAAATGTGAAAATTTGTGGACAAAGCCTTCTTCTATATGGATAGATGTTGCTAGAATACCGACTAGCAACATCTATCCATAGTCCATGGATGTGGTTGTTTAATCAACTATTAAAATTTCTGACCATCCTATTACCTAGTAATGTTTAAGCACACAGGTTTTGAGTCAGACAGACACAGGTTCAAATCCTGGCCCATTTTTTTGGCTATGGACAAGTTATACAACATTTTTGAAACTTTGTTTACCCCCCTGAAAAGTGAGGATAATAATACTAATCTCATAAAATTGAGATTTTACATATATGTTACATATATGTTTAAAACATACATGTAAAATCTCTCCCCTAGAATAGTACTTGGCATATAGTGATTATTCAACAAATGATAGCTATTATTATTGATATTATTATCTATGAGACTACTGTGAGAGAATTTGATCAATATATATGTCTTTCTATACCAGACGAAGATCTCATCAAAAAAATAATGAGGTGTGTTTGGTTTAGTGTACTCGGTGGACCACTGATGATCTATTAACAGTTATGTCTCTTATTCTTGAATTAATCTACTCTACAGTTTTAATCTCTTCATGTTTCTCAGTTTGTGAAACCATTGCCTGAGTTTCTTATGTTTCCGTATACATTGAAATCGAATGAAAGCTTGCTTTTCTTAATCCTAGTGTTCAGTACACCTCAAGGACTGTTTTCTCTTGCTGAGACCCCAGAAGTAAATAAGTTGAGGAGGTGGGCTTTCATTCATGCCTTTATGTGTGAAACGTCAACTTGGCTTTAGTTATCTTTAGCCACCACTTTCTAAAAGTTCTCCAAAAGTTTGTTTCCTCACTGAGTTAAATAAAATGAGCTAGAAAGTTTTAAATGCTGGTACAGAGTCAAAAGGAATAAACTGAAAGATTTTTTGGCGGGTAAGAAAGGGAATTATGAGATATGATTGATATTTTTTATTCAATAACTAATTTTGCACAGTTATGTTTTGTTGTGGATGATAGGTTAGAGTGATATTAAAGATTTATTTTAGATTAAATAAGATTTTGTTGCTTTTGACTAAAGAACAGACGTGGTGAAGTGTGTTCATGTGATCCTCAGAGGAAGCTTGAATGGGTTTCGGAGACTGACAAGAGAGAACTTTCCAGATGTAAGTTTATAAGCAGGAATCCTTGACTAACATTTTAATTTCTCTTTTGTAGTTTCTAAAATAACCTTAGCTCTAAGATATCTAATAACCCCAAGAAAATATGTCCTGGTTTGTTCTGTGCACTCTGTCACATTTTAGGCACTTCAGACTTCAGGAGTAAGGTTCAGTAATTTTAAAACTCAGTGCCGTGACATAGAAAAGCACTGGCATTATTAACCTTCAAATCAATGAAGAGAGGAGAAGAATGTTTTAACAAAAGAGCTAATGGCTATTTTCTTTAACCTCTGGTTGGAATAATTAAATAGCATGGCCTTTTCCTGGGACACTAAAAATAAAATGGAGGGCCTGACTTTTTATATCTGAGTTCTGTAGAGGATCTCGTTGGCCAATTGGTAATAGATGTCAGTTTCATTCTTTTCTTAAATAGTTGTTCTTCATGGCAGGAATGTTATGACCCTTATTATTTAATATTTATGTAACACTGGCAATAGACTCGGCTTTGCACTGAATATCATAGAGTAGGAATTATCCCTTCCCAGTGGGCATAGTATAAAAACAAGGTAAACAAAACCCCAATGTTAAGAGATAATTATCTATGACAAGAGGCAAAGGTAGACTACTACACAAGTACTCTGCTCTTTTCCAAGGCATCTTAATAAACAAAAATGGGTAGGAGAGTGCCCATGCCTGGTGCTATCATCTAGAATGCTGGTAAGCCAGCCCCCTAAAGCTTAGTTTAAAAGCACAGCTGAATTAAACACAAAGAGAAACCCACAGACTTGTGGATGTAACTGTACCTTCAGTGAAGCTTTATCTCAGTCACACGATGATTTAAAAGCAGATGTGATTTTCCTAACATGGCTATGGTTCCGACCACCCAGCTTTTTTGCTCCTTTGTCATTTTGAATGAATTATTGATAAGGAATACTTCAAAGGTGTGCAAAAAAATTCTTTTACACTTAACATTTATAAAACAATGACGTTGATGGAGGGAGAATGAAAACCCCTGTCAATATTTTTCTGAGACTAAACAATAACAAAGTGCCTTCAGGATTCATTTTAATGAGAAAAACTAGGGTGGCTCCATGGAAGTTGTGAGACAGGCAGTGTACACTAGGAAATTAATTATTGCTTGGCAGCCAGGCAAATGGATGCGGCTTATGGTGGCATTGCAGAAAATAAATATTCTTTTAATCAGCAATGCTGGCTTATTTCCTCAACGGTAACATCAAACTTTAAATGCATGAAGTCACATATTTTTAAGAAAGGATTTCTAAACAAAAGGCTCGCTTGGCTTTTCTGAATACGGTTTTCAGGTTACTGTTTGCACAAGGTTTTCTCCAAGTAAGGTACAGCTGATCCCTGAGTCTTGTCCACACTCAGAGAACAGGGCTATGATTACCGACAGCATTTTCTCTAAGCCCGACTCTGATCTGTGCTGGAGGAGACGTTGACTTTCACGATGGTTTTATGGATCGACGGTTCAGGTGGTTCTCTAGATAGTTCTGCTGGGTTCCTGGGCCATGTTTGCAAGTCAAAGCTGCGTCTCCTCCCCTAGGTGGAATTTCTCAGCCCAAAGGTTCACTTCTTAGCTGTCTCCAGCGCATGCGGTTGGCAGCTGACGGGGCAGCGCTACTAATGAAACCAAGTCTTCTAAGCAGCAGGCGATAAGAGACGCTGGGATTTTAACAGCGTAATGAATTAATTCACAAACTCACTGAGCACAAATGATAACTTTGGTACAATTTCCAGTTACAATTAGGAGGCGATTGCATTGTTTTACGGGATAAAGATATTAGTTTTGATTCTTGTAATGTAATGTGTACCATACTGGTATCTTTGAGGAAAAGCCAGGCTCTGGATGTGTGAATTTGCCCGTGACCAACTCCTAAAATGGATGCAAATTAAAATGAGTGATTTCTGTGATAGCGAAGTGTGCTGTAGCATAGCTTCTGTACCCAGATCCCTAACAGGGGGCTGGCAGAGGCTCAGAATTTCATTTTGCCTGAACTTTTATCCAAAAGCAGCATAACCAACCCTTCTCCAAGTGTATTCCAAACTTTTATTATATTTTGAGTGAATTCAGGCTGAACATACAATCTTCATTTTGTACTTCAACCTTGTAACTATTTCAGTGACTCCCTTCAAAATCGACATATTTGAGACAACTTCTAACTCCTGAGTTCATTATGGAAAGGGAATCATCCATATTTTCCCTACTGTTTCTGGTGTTTGCCCCCAGAATGTTTCTAGTAGAAAAAAGAAACCTTTAAATCTCAGAAACAATTCTCAGAAAAACAAGTTCTCCTTTTCTCAGGGTTTGACTGGCATTATCAATAGTATTTTCAAAAAAGGAAATTGTGAGTTTGCACGTTAACAAATGAGTATGTATGCTAATGTCTGTTTCAGAATATTTTCTTTGAATTTTCTCTTTCAGATTGTTAAACTACTAAAGATAATCGATAAAATCTATTGTTTGCACCTGTAGAATGCTCAGATAAGTACTAGGTATACATGCTAATTAAAAAATATCAGTTGATGATACTAGAGGTGATAGATATAATGATAAAATTTTCTTTCAGATGACTGACTTACACGGAAATGATATATTCATTCAATACAATGAATATGCAATGTGATTTAATAAATATTCATTGGACACCTGTGCTAAGCCCTAGAGATATTAAGATGAGAAAGCTTCAGTATTGGTTACTTACCATGGTAGATTGTATTGTTCTCAAATATTCACTCCCCTTCCCGTAAGGGGATTCGACCTCCCCAGGTGGGGAGGTATGTACCTCATAGCATGTCCCATGGGAGGGGAATATACTTCTCTATCCCTTGGCTGTGCGACTGACTAGCCAATGGTGCTTGAGTGGACACCATGCATGCTACACCTGAGAGGAAGGTTTAAGAAGCGTCGTATTTTTCCGTCTTCACCCTTGCCCTTTTCTCTTTGCTGTGAGAATGACACGTCTCAACAAAGAGCTTCTCCTAACTTGAAACATAACCCTAGCCCTAATCTGAGTCCTGGAATGAGAAGACTGAACAAAACCACAACAGCTGACCTGCAGCTGCCAACATGTAACATGTTTGTTGTTGTAAGTCACTGAGATTTTGGAAGTTCTTTATTCACCACAGTGAAACAAGCTGAAACATGTTTCATGGAGTTCAACTACAGTAACTTAATTCTAAGGCATGAAAAGTTCGCATTGTCTGCTTAGCAATTCAGGACCAAAAGCAGAGACTAATTCTAGCCCAAGAACCCTGCAAACTGTAGTTATGTGTAACAGTCTTAAGATGGGCTGTGAGCAGATTACGTCTGGGTTAATCTGGCCAAGTTTGCCTACTGTTAAATTTCAGTACAATAATTGTGCAGCTTTCCTCATTGAGTTTAGGTCATCAAAAGAGATAACTCTGTCATAATTTAATTGTCCTAGATGTACTGACCTGGTCCAAGTCAATTGGTAGTTCAAGGTCAAAGCTTCCATGTTTATCCAGTGGAATGAGAATGAAGGCTTTTTCAGAACAATTAACATGTCAAGGTTATCCATCCCTGATATGCTGTTGCCTCTCAGTATGTGTTAGAGATCAACAAACACTTGTAACTATTTTTCTTCTCCTTGGACCTAGGTTAACGTGGGTAGAGAGAATTCTGATCGAACCTACAGTAAGAGAAGACATTGTGTTTGTTGGGAGCAAGAAAGCAAGGGTGAGAGGGAGTGAGAGCAAGAGAGAAAGAGAGAGGGAACTAAGGGTTTCACTAAGGATCTTGCCTATGTACCTGCACGTACCAGCTACCAAGTGAAAATCTCATGATATTAAGAAGGAAAAACACACACAAAAAAACCCCAAGATCATTTAACGTTTATTTTTGTTGATTCTTTTCAGGATATATTTTCCTACATGTCCTTTGCCAACTGCCTTTCTTTAGAAAGTGCCAGGACCCACGCTGTGGTGGGCATCACCGTGCTGCCCCATGTTCGGTTCTCCTCCCCTCCCGCAACTCATGCACATTCTATTCCCACCCCCTTGCAGCTGGGTGGCTCATGTAATTGGTTCCAGCCCCAGGACCCGAACAGAGTGATGCTCGTCAGTCACAGGCTGGGGCTTGGCTCCCTGGCTCTCTCTTCTCTTCCACGGTCATCCTGGGAGACACATGCTGAGAGGCCAGTGCCACCAGATGGCATCTGAACAGATCCTTGACTCACTGCTTGGACCTGCAAGGGAACTTTGTGAGCAAGAAATAAGGTTATATAATTTATTTGTTATTACAGCATACTCTGGGCCAACATACGTTTTCTGAACACTTCTCATTCTTTGCCTTGGAACTAGATTTTAATCTTCCGAAGTCTGACCTTCCTCCCTCTTTTCCTTTCTAGCCTTTTATTCCTGTCCCCTCCCCCCACCATTTTTAATAGCCTTATGGAGCTCCGAACAATAACTTCTCTATTAAAGATGACCCACTCAGGATGGAATAAATGCTTTCTTTTTAGGGCAGATTACAAAAATACAACCTTCGAGAAACCACAGCTTGCTCTATTGCTCTGCATTATGCGTTTTGGAACAAAATTTCTCTCCTTGAGAGAAATTTCACTTTCACCCTGAAAAAGCTTCCTTTAAACATTAAAAAAAATAAGATCTGCTGCTTTGTGCCTCAGTAGCACCTTCTGCAGCACCTCTGCAGACACCCCGAAAGCCCACTAGAGGAAAGTGAAATTGGGGCCCATTTTACCCACCCTTCATTGCCGTTGCATTACCACGGTTCCTTTTTTCAGGTTTCCTTTCCCCGCATCATTTTTATTCTTTCTTTCAATCACCTTCCTACACTCTCTTTCTACATTTATTTTAAGCAAATATTTAGGTTTGGGGGCTGAAAGTCTACTCAGACCATTTGCAGTGAACCCCATGACACAGAAGGATCAGTAAGAAGGAGGAAGAGGGGAAAGCAAGGCTCTCCCTGGTGAATCTGAGGAAGACCGGATTTGCCAGAAGAAATGTAACGATCGGAACTCACATTCCTGTGGGACGCTCGGCAAGAAAACATCATTTCAAATGTGTAGCGCATGACTTACCCAACGTTACAGGAAGAAGAAAGCACGAAGAACCCCAAAACCCAACGCCCTCTTACATAGCAGCGAGCTACGTAGGCTTTGAATTATTTGATTGAACAGCATTAAGTGCTTTCCTGTTGGAAAATGAGGAACTTATTAATTATTTTAAGTTTGAAGTAATTAAGCCAGGCGCTGTCAGGCTGACACAGTTTTCTCAGCAGGCGGCCGATTCTTCTAGCACAGGGAAAGCCTTTTCTAGTCCTATATGCGGATCTAGGGGTGAGCCAGTTGGTAAATATGTGACACCTTTTAACTATACCTCGTTGCAAGCTGGAGCTTGTCTTGTGAATTATTTGATCATTTGTGGCTCTCTCATGAAAGAGAAGCTATTGGTGAATCTCCCTAGGAAAAGGGTGGGCATAAGAATGGAGGAGTGTCTGGGTACATGGAAAGGAGGAAAAGCAACACTGTACTAGGGGCTTTAAGAGATTATTTCAGGGCCTGCCGATGACCTTCTAGCATACATACTGGAAGGGTCATTGTCTCAGCTGGCAGATCACGCTACTATATGTAAAATAGATAACTAATAAGGACCTACTGTATAGCACAGGGAACTTTACTCAATACTCTGTAATGGCCTATATGGGAAAAGAATCTAAAAAAGAGTGGATATACGTATATGTATAGCTGATTCCCTTTGCTGTACACCGGGAACTAATACAACATTGTGAATCGACTATAGTCCAATAAAAAAAAAAAAAAAAAAAAGAATGCCGATAGTGCTGAGTAAATAGGTTTTGTAGCTGGTCCAGTCAGGCCTGGGTGGTAGGAAAGACTGAAAAACATTTTCTCTTCACCTTCTCTCTAGGCTTTTCCCATAAGCTTTATTGGCCACCAGCTGCCCAGCAAGATTCCGGGCACATGGTGGAGAGCTTTTGAGCTCACATTTGCTCCAAAGAAGAATAGGAAAATGGAAGATGGAAAAAACGGGCTGAGAAGGAAATGTTGGCAGTGGTAGAGATAGACGCTTGCGTACCTGCAAAAGTTTTCCAAGTTCTTTTGTTTTTTAAGGCTGAAGTTCAAAGGTTTCCTTTCATAGCAATATGCTTCCAACCCTTCCTTGCATTACTTTGCTAACAGTCTGAAGAAATTGGTCTTTGACGGTCCTACCCAGTGCCTCCCAACACTGGCATCTCCGTATCCAACACCAAGTTCAAACCAGTGTCTGCCTGTCCATCAGCCCTCTGTGTAACAGAGCACGTTTGTAGCCTAGGGTTGCAATATGTTGCCCATTTATCTCCTGTCCTCCAAGGTTCAGGAAATTTTATTTTCTGGCCTCAAAGCTTATTTGTTCTTACTCTGCACCTTCTGCTGGATAACTGGCTGATTTAATAATGACATTTGTACTAATGTGTTGATCCAGTCACTCATTTGTTTAATCACCATTAATTGACTGTGTACTTTATACCACTGAGGAAACTGCACAAGACAAACACGGTCCTTCCCTCCTGGAACTTATCAATTCATGTGAGAGAAATCCTTCCTGGTTCCCATATGTAGAGAGCTTGAATCTCCATCCTCAAATTCACGAGAGAGAGAAATATTATGTTAAGTTTTTTTCATATTTTAATGCTCCTCTCTCTCTTTTTATTATTGAAGTATAGTCGATGTATAATATTATATACATCGTGTACAATATAGTGATACTGTACACAATATAGTGACAGGTGTACAATATAGTGATTCACAATTTTTCAAGGTTATACTCCATTTACAGTTATTATAAAATATTGGCTATATTTTCCCTGTTGTACAATATATATTGTAGCTTATTTCATACATAATCGTTTGTACATCTTAATCCTCTACCCCTCTATTTCCCCTCCCCCCTTCCTTCTCCTCACTGATAACCACTGGTTTGTTCTCTAGATCTGTGAGTCTGCTTCTTTTCTGTTCTTTTCCCTAGTTTGTTGTATTTTTTTAGATTCCATGAATAAATAATCTCATACGTATTTGCCTTTCTCTGCCTGACTTATTTCTCTTAGCATAATGCCCTCCAAGTCCATCGATGTTGCTGCAAATGGCAAAATTTCATCCTTTTTTATGGTTGAGTAGCATTAAGTTTTTTAAAAAGCCATTTAAGTTCAAATTCAAGCCTCTGTATTGCTGGAAAATTCGGTCTATTATAAGTGAATTTTTTCTAATGGTCTATACCGTTTCTACACAGAGAGAGGAACCTAGACAGGCCACCCTGCATTCCCTGTGATCCAGAGCTTTCTCTACAGAATGGAGCCCCCATAGTAGCTAGTATGGTGGGAAGATGGGGAGAGCACAACCGTGGAAGCGAAAGATTCAAGTTCTTGCCACCATTTGGTTGGGAACAGAGGGCGGGGGGCGGGGGGGGGAGGAGGGTACAAAGGCAACCTCAGCAGTGAGCAGGTGAGGCGTACAGTGAGGGCCTATAATGGGGTGACTGCAGGCTGGGGGGGCACCGTTGGGGGCACTGACGTAGAACCTCTAAGTTCAGTGTCTGTGAAGATTGGGGTGCACTAGCCCTGGAGTCTTATAGACAGGGCCAGGGCAAGGGAGTGGGGCTTCCTGAGAACACTTTCTGAGGGAACTTAAGGGGACCCTGAGGGCTGAGGAGCTCAGCTCAGAGGCAGGGCAGGAATGGGGTGCAGGAGGAGGGCATCTGGAGGAGAGACAGGGGCTGAGAGGCCCTGGGAGCCCTGTTCTCTCACGGGCTGGGTCCTCCGAGGCTCAGAGACTACCAGGGCAGGCTGAGGAGGGAAGCAGCCAGCTGGCAGGGGTCTGAGGATGGGGGAGGCTGCTGCTGGAGGACCGGTACTTTACAATCGGTGCTCCAAAGACATAGACCAAGAAAGTTGCATGCACGCATGCACACACACAGGGTCTCTTGGAACCCCCCATGCCCATCCTTTTCCTCAATGGGGACATGTAGCAAACAGTCTTACCCAATTCCCAGGAAAAGAGCCCCAGCTGCAGCTCTGGCCTGGTCATCCATGTTATTTAAGCACATACCCTGTCCTCTACTCAGGCACAGCTTGAAGGCCACTGTCCAGGTTGTTCAACTCCTGCCTTTCTCCCAGGTGCTTTAAGGCCTGCCCTTAGTCCCCTGGGCTGCCCAGCCCCACCCCCTGGAGAAAGCAGGTGTTGTGGGGAGTGAAAAAAACGCAGAGAAGGGGATGGTCATGGTCCTCAGCAAGGCACTTGGGTAGGGGTGGCGGAGGCATGGCTGAAGTGGGGAGAAGAGCGGTGCAGCCTCTGCGGAGGCCCCACCTCCTTGGGCCAGTCAGTCCTCAGCCCCTGGCCCGGCAGCTTCCTTCTAGGCCCAGCAGGGCCTCCTTCCTTTTCACACCATCAGCGAGATGAAGACATGCTGGTACCGGAGCAAAGGAGAGGAGGCAGCACCTGGTAAAAGGCGAGAAGCAGAGGCAGAGGCCCAAGTGTGTGACGCAGAGCAGGTTAGAGTGCCTGAAAGAGCAGCAAGGGGCTGATGAAGCAGCAAGAAGTTGAAGATCATGGAACTGAGCCACAAAAGGATGGTAATTGAATGACAGTCCCAGAATTCTTAACCGAAGGCACGAATCACGAATCGCCAAACAGCTCTGGAGTGTCCGATTCGTTGTGAGTGACTACTACATCATTTTCATTTCGGCGTTATGTACAGAACAAAGAACACTCACTACCACTGAAGTAGAAAGTCCTGCATTGTTCAATGCAGCAACATTTTGTATATAAAATAAATGTAGCCATCATATTTAGAATCAAAATTTGTGAACGCCACAACTCTGGTGTCATAGCTCTGTTTCAGCTGAAGAAAAGTACCCTTATATTTTGGAAGGCAATATTAACAAACAACATTTCTCGAATGGCAAAATTTAGTTACCTTTTCTTTGTTACTTTTCACAAAGAGTTTAAGACATTTTTTTAAATTAAGCATACTTTCACAGAATAATTTGCTTAAACTATATGCATTTAAAAAAGTTACACATGTTTTTTATTCTGCCTAAAATACAAATACAACTGCCAATGTATATTTTGAATGGAACCCTATTTTATAATGTTAGCATGCTGAGTGTGTTTTATGAATGATCATTAATACAGCATTTAGGTCAATATTTCAACTCAAACCCACCAAACTCTTTGGTCAAAAATTTAATACTCATAACCAAACCAGCAGTGTTCAGAGTTGGGCTATACATATAAGCATTTTTATGGTTAAGTCTTCTAAGTGAGTATAAAAATTTAACAGAAAGTGAAATATTGTGCAGCTTTATGGAAGTTTAAAGCCTATTTGCAAGCATTGCTGCCTGTTGGAAGAATTTGTATGTATAGGAAATACATACAAATATTGTGGATAGAGACAGTTTATGTCTCATTGTGGTAAACCTTTGCTTTACAGATTTGAAGGTACAGACTTTTACAAGCAAGTTCACAAAGTCATGTTTGATTATAAACATCAAGCAAATAATTTTCCATTTGGTATGTTTTATGATGATTCCTAATTTTGTAGCAGTGCCTGTAAAATAAACACCTCTTGCAACGTTAAAATTAAAAAAAATTTAATCCATCATGGGTTTGCTTTCTTGACCCTGTGGAGATGCCCACAGCTATTGGACATCCTAGGTGAATTTGACGTTGGTTGGGCTCTGCCAAAAACTAATGAACTGAAAGAAGAGATAGCCTCTTACCCTATACACTTGCCTTTCCATTAGGGCATCCTATGTTATTATTAAAATTTTTTTGAATTGTATTTTAAAAATTACTTATTACATAAAACAAAGATGCAATGTATGTAAAATATTAAAAGGAAGCTACGCTAAAAAGAAACTTAGAATAATGACTTTTCTTATATACACATATATTTTGGAAAATGTGAAGATGCCAAACACAGAACTTTATGAACAAAGCCAGTCACCAAATAACTTTATTTTAATGTAGTACTTTTGGAATCAGTTTAGTACTGAATAAACAGTGTATGTGTATAATAATATGTAAATTGAACAATTAGCACAGGGAATCCTAGTATTAAGGAAACTTCAAAAGGCCAAAATGTTAACTAATGCCTTGTCAAAGAAAATTTGTTCCTCTCAAAACTTTTTTTATGGAGTGTGTGTGTGTGTGTGTTTCTATGTTTGTCTTCAATAAAGAGCAGAAATAGAACTAGACAAAAAAATATGTTCTTATATGTTGAATTTTATGCAATTCACATGTTGATATCCTGCCTTTTCCTAGGGTAAAAACAGATTCTTCCCAGAAATCTCTTGCACAAACATACTGATCATCCAAAGTTAAGGATGTTTGAGAATCTATCTGGTAAAGTTGGAAATTTAAACAATAGTACATGAAAATACATTAGGTGTTGCTTCATATAATAAAATGCACTCATTTTCTCTGAAAAGGAGAAGGAATCTGAACTTTTTTTAAATTATAAATTTCATAGTTGTAAAATGGGTGTATTTTGTCACGCATTTTACAGGAAGTGTTCTCAGGAGCCAGAGGGAAAGGGATTTTATAAGATTCCAAGTTCCATGGAGATGCTCTCTGGGCAAAAGTCTGAAGTGGTACCATGGAGATGGCTCTCATCTCATCCACCTGATCTCTTCTTCAATCACATGGTTTATTGTGCATCTACTACATGCCAGCCCTGTGAGGTGCCTGATTTATAGGGTAGAAATTTGCTAAGATAAGTGGTGGAAGGTGGCGAATGACTCAGATAGATACAAGTGTAAGATGACTGTTTACTATGATGTTGCAGAGATGTAGGAGGAATAAAATTAAGAAGGTGTGATGAAGCCTGTAAGGGGCATTCTAAAATGCCTAAAATGGTCAGACTCCCTCCACCCCACCCCATATAAGCCTTGCAATAGAAGAACCGCTGGCAAGTGTGAGTAAAAGACAAACAAGATCAGAGTTGTGTTGAGGAAGACAGCTCTACTGGAATGAACTGAGACAAGAATTCCTGTGGGAGAATACAATAAGCCCAGAGGAGGAACTCAAGTCAGTTCTGAAAGCCTCAAGAGAGAAATTCTTGGGTTCTTCCCAAATCAGAGTCCATAAATTGATGTCCATTCTGCTTCTGCCCCAGACTAGCCTGTGCTTATGGAATTTGCACACTTAAGAAAATATATCTGAACTCATGGCAGGAAGAGGCCGCTTTCTCTGAAGGAAAAAATCATGCTGCATGAACCCAAGATGCTGAATAGGGCATATATTAAACTCTATAGAAAATCCTATATGAATTTCAAAGATATTTATTTACTGTATTATCTGTGTAAAACATCGTACTGGGTATTTTTCTTTGTTGTTTATCTCTATTTGGGGTCCGTATTTCCTTTTAACAAACTAAATTACTTTAGTAATTACACAAACATAAGCAGTGTAGAAGGGGTAGAAAAAGTCAATTTGTAGGAGAAGCCGTTTTCTCTTAAATCTGAATTTTGTGCGCTGTAGAACTTTGGTAACTAGTAATCTATATCTCATTCAACAAGTTAAGTCCCAATTTCTCTGGAAACTATTAATGCGGATTTATAGAACCTTCAAGATGGATCCACCCCAACCTTAAAAATGTCCTTAAATCCAGGCATGTATTGGTCATCCCACAGGGGCAACATTTACAACATTTCCACACTTTTCACTAACAAGGTAGCATCCTAGCATATTTTATATTTTCAAGCTGTTAGAAATAAACTGACATTTGGGTCAGCATTGTTTGTTGAGAACTGACCTAGGCACCCATCAAATTCAGTACAATCGCCTTTGCTCGAAAAGTGGACAGGATAGCCGTGAATACTGTGAAGCTAACTTCGGTTTACATTTTGAAAGTCTTTTGATGGCGCTGTTGTCTGAAGAGCAACAACTCTTTCCGTTTTTGTCTCAAGGAGGCTGTCACTGAGTGTACTACCTGCCTTTCTGCAGGTGGATGCATTCCTGTCTTTCATAAGGACTCCACGTTCGTATCACTGAACTGTGTGTTTCTGTCTCAGCCAGAGAGCTCAAGGACAGCTTTGAATTGGGTGCATCGTGTAATAGACTAAAAATCAAGAACAACAGCAACAAAAAGACCTTTGCAATTTCAACTCGGAGAAAATAGGCATTTGCAATGAAATTAAATGTTTGGTTTAGCTTGGCCCCTAGGGGATAGTAATGTTCATTTTCATTTAGAATTTGTAGACTTTGCTTAAATGAGGGCAGAACCAAATGACCCTGGAGACTAAATTACCTCTAAGCTTTGGAAATGGAGTTTACCTCGAGCCAGAATTGAGATGAATTTGTGGTGAGTTGACGGAAAATCTGGAAACATTTGCTCGCTTGGTACCAGGAGTACAGATAGGCAGAGGAGGCAAATTCAGATGAATTATCCCCCATTCCTAGTAAATTCAGAAAAAAATCATTATTTAATTAGCATGAGTTCAATGCAAGCATTTGCTATTCCTTTGATGCCTAAAATTAAAGAACAATTTCCTTTTCTTTTATAAACAAGAGCAATGTTAAACAAACAAACAAAGAGGTGTGTCCACCTAGGAACACCAAGGCAGGCAGAAGAGAAAGGGCACCATTTGGCCCTGTGTGCAACAGCTGTGCACAAGCTCTGTGTTGCCTGCCGTCTTTCACCCCAATGGAAATGATTCCGTTTGCTTGCGATTATAGACTCCTATTGATTTCCAATTTTCACCAGGCATGTTCAAGTCTCTTGGGCTCTGGGCGCTTGTAGATTCTTATCAGTCTTGCAGTGAGGAAACAATGTGGTAATGTAATTGGCACCAGTGCAGCAATATGAGATTCCTATTCTACTTTCAATTTTGTCCTTTATTGCAGTATCTTAATTATATATCTTGCCATATATATTTAGAATTACATATGTACATAAAATTCTATTGGTTACGATTCCTTGGAAAACCCTGTATATACACACACGTATTTAGCACCAATGGACTCAGTGAATTCTCAAAGAGCAGACTATATTTTAATAGTAGCCTGTGCTTATCTATGGAATCCCCCCAAATCAACATAGTATTCTGAATAGATTGGGTTGTATCATCTTACTCTTTTAGCTTGCTTTGACTTCCATCTCTAGAGTAATAATGGATTCACGATTACACTGCAGCTGCTGTCTCAAGAGCTACTTATATGGGGGAATCTGCATTCAGCAAGTGTTTATTTTATGTAGTGGAGTGCCACCCAAACAGTTCTGAGCTCTTACCAAAAAGTCATCCAGAAAGCACACTTCACAAACTCTAGTGTATAACATGCAATTACTTTCTTTTTATCATAAGATATCCGAGTAATGCTTTTATTTGATCTAGGGAAAGGACTTTCTACCAATTCTAATTTTTCCTGCAGGATGTGTGTTCGTGTTCTAAATCTTAACTTACCAGTACAGATTGTGAGGTTTGATGAGTGTTAAACTGTAGAGCCATAATAAAAGTCAAAGTGATTTGTCAAAATTTGGAGGAAGTGTAAATGGCTACGTTTCAATTTGTGTCTGCAAAGAGTAGGTAGTAGTAATTGCTTTAGCGGGGTGATCAGGATGAAAGACAGTAAAAAAAAAAATCTTAATTTCTTCTTTATGAGATTGTTACAGAGTCAGTGCTTTGAGTGGCAGCTCCCCACACGATCGCTGGCGTATTGTGCTGAAGCTTCACTAGAGAAAGTGCATGCTTTCATCCGGCCTCTGCAGGGCACGTGCTCTGTTACATGAAGAGCATGACAAATCTGTATCGTTTCCAATCTCTTCTTCTATTTGCATTTCTACAATCTTAGAGGAAAAAAGCTCTGATAAAAATAAATGTAGCTGTATTGTAATCTTCATGTAGTCTTGTGGTTAAAGAAAGAAAAGTAAATATTAAAAAAACCTCTGTGTTTTAGTTGGGAACACAAATAAAATGATTTATTTGCTTCTGCATATACCCTTTATTTTTACTTTCTGATCATTCTACTGAGACTGGATTTCACTAGAGTCCCCACGGTAATGGGGCCTGGTGACTAATCCACTGAGCCATACAAACCCCATCTGCTTACTCATTTTGACATTTTAATAATATCCCATTTGGACCTTTGTTCAATTTTGCTTTGTGTGCTACATCTTTGTTTTAACATTATATCTGAAATAATTTACTATAATGAATACTATCAAAGCTCCCTAGTTAAAACACACGGAAAGTTTTTTGCTTGTTTGTTTGTTTTTTTGGTATGTCAACTATGTATACTTTCCACGGGAAATGTACCCACTAAAATTTGTCATATGGATCATCAAATTGTCCTCTTAATTATTGTTCATTGTGTATTTTACTTGGAATAAAGGAAAAATATGTCATTAAAAAAGCAACATCAGGGCTTCCCTGGTGGTGCAGTGGTTGAGAGTCCGCCTGCCGATGCAGGGGACACGGGTTCGTGCCGCGGTCCGGGAAGATCCCACATGCCGCGGAGCGGCTGGGCCCGTGAGCCATGGCCGCTGAGCCTGCACGTCCGGAGCCTGTGCTCCGCAACGGGCGAGGCCACGACAGTGAGAGGCCCGCATACCACAAAAAAGTAAAAAAGCAACATCCTATTTTATTTCCATCTTACTCAGAAATTCCTGTATGGAGTGTTTTTCTCTGTAAATGCCATAATAGATTATTCTAATGGCACAGCAGAGTACAGAGTAGGATAGCTTCAGACAACATCGCTGATGACAGAAGTAATGTTAAATGCTGACTTGTTTTGTTTTATAAATATGTGATTTCTTCAAATGAAGATTGATTATGACCTAGTATTTACATACATAGATCATACATATTGTGACAGACTTGTAACATGCTGTATGTGTTGCCCTCCGGGAGCTTGATTGTATTCAGCATATGCCACAGTCAAAAGCTTATTAATTATTATTGATTAATTCATATACTCCCTTTCACTCATACCAAAATATTGAGGAATATTATAGAAGGAAGAAGGAAGACTTAAACACGCATTAGAAGATCCCCCAAATATTTACTCAAATCTTCATAGGACACTAAACACACAAAAATCCTATAATTTAACCTAGATTTTGTAGCAGGCACAGATGGTAAAGCAAGTGATAAATCATTTGCAGGATGTTAAGCTGCAAACAGAAAGTTAAGCATGATCCAGACTGTAAAGCAATGTAGGAGTCCAAGTGTGAAAAGATTTAAATAATAGAACAGTAACACGCAACACGTTTTCTCCCTTTTCCAAGTAATCTCAGTAGCATTAGAATTTACCAGTGACTGCTGCTCTAATAAAATAATTATATTTATAGAGTGCTCTTCAGAAGGTAATACCATTTTACACACATTATATCTCATTTAATCTTCTTGAAAACACTGAGATCAGTATAGAAGTTCAGAGAGGTTAAGTGGGTTGTGCAATATTACACATCCAGCAAGTAGTGGAGCAGAGTCTCAATTCAAGCTTGTGACCCCAAACTTAGTGCTCTAAGTTTCATCACCATGGAAAGCTGGGAAACACCACATGCTGTGCCTTCATCCCAGGGCTGATTCATTCATTTCAGCCATCTTTTACAATGTATATTAACAGCCATGGTGTTAATGACCATCCAGTGATCTATGTCAGTCACTTAGGGAGTAAATAAATATATTTACTCTGCCAAATTCATTGGTTCTGCCACATATTAATAATCTATACAGGAAAAATGAGGTAGAGAGTTGAGATACTAATCAGACATCATAATAACTGAAGAGATGGCTCACCTGTACTATGGAGAGGTAATGCTGTAGAGAGAAAAGGACGCAGGCTTTAGAGTTGCAAAAGTACAGGTTATTACCATGAATTTTCCATATATGAGCACAATTTGAGCAAATTAATTAATTTCTATAAGCTTTAGCCACCTTAAAGCAGTTTCTTTAAAGGATTAAAAATATGTAGAGTTACTGTCACATAATGGGCACTCCATAAGAGTTATCATTACCATGAGTATAATTTAGATAGTGTATCTAAGCACCACGTTGACTTCAACTAGGAACTTCCAGGGGACATAATTTTAAGAATTAAATAAAGAATAAAACCACTGGTATCAGTTTGTTAAATATTTAAAATACTTGAAGACTGGTTATTAATCACATTGTTTTCTAGTTAATATGGGTAAACATTTATGATTCATATCTAAAATTATACTTAAAGGAGAAGGAAATTTACTAAGAATTTAAAGGTCAGGAGTAAAATATGGTTAGTGCCACAGAATTATATCATTTCATGATATCTGAGTACAAAAAGATGTGATGGTTTTTATTTCTGGAAAAGTGGGGAGATCAATTTATATTTGACATTATCAGCACATCAATGATAAATAAAATCCAAAAAATTAAAAAACATCAGTGGGTACCCAAATATCTAAAAGGTGCCAACTCATAATACTGAAAAATCCTAACACAATATCATAGAACAGGAGAACTCAAAAAAGCAAAGAACGGAAAAACAGCTATTAGAACCATAAGAGCTGCTTTATTTGTATATATTTAATTTTGAAATTTAAGGATGGCCAATTGATAGCAAAACATCCTACTATGATGAAAGTTTTAGTTCCCTCAAGAGAAGACTCCAGATGGCAACTAATGATAAATCATTCTTCTTTGTGGCTATATTTTCACCAGATGTTTTTAATGGTATAACTTCTGAATGAGTTATACTCTATCTGGGTTGAATTTTGTGCACCAAATTGTGAGTATGTAAGCCGAGAAAAATTGGGCTCCACAGTTTGAATCTAATATGTAAAGACTGACTGGGCCAGTAGGTGATATTCCCTAGCTAAATTCTTCATTAACCTTTTTCATATAATAGAGGCAACCAATTGGCAAGTTAAATTAGATGAAAAAATCCAAGATATCAGGGAATATGAGATATTGTTTGCTATTAGATAAGAAAAGAAAGAGAAAGAAGTCTATGAATAAAACCCAATGGGAAAAGTTCAGAGAGACCAGATGTCTGTCTGACCTCAACAATAAGAGCAAAGACAGTATCCTCAGAGAGCACAGGAAAAGAACAAATGAAAAAGATGAAAAAGACAAAGAACTAGAAATGTAACTCTGGAATCATAACAGGAGAAATTATCCAGAGTTTCATCAGTTTATCTGTTCCAATGTAGAAAATTCATCAGGCAAATAGACTGGTAGAGATAAAAGAAATACTCCTAAATTCCAAAGATGATTTAAGTTTAACCAAATTTTGAAAAAAATTGTCGTGAGTACAGCTGAAAGCTTCAATAAAAGAACCAACAGAATGTTTTTCCTTTGCAAAGATGGTCATAAACTAAAAAGAGATTTGAAGAGTATTCAAGTCAACACAAGCCTAGACTGTCAATAACCCCCAGATCCCAAAAGACAATTTCCAGTCTGGCATACAAGAAGATTGGAAGTTACCATTTCATCCTAACAACAAGTAAAAGCTAAACATAATGAAAAATCAACTCTTCTTAGATCCATAAGAGAAGTGAAGTCACAGGGCAAACTGCTGTCCCCCTCCAATTGAGAGACTGAAAGGCAAGCACATAGAATCAGAACTTACCAACACAGAAACTCACAAGCAGCAACCTCACGGGAACTAGTACCATCAGGGTAGGGAAACCTAAAATGTAATCAATGAATTGCTGAAGGCTCAGTGTGGACAACCTCTGAGAGTTAAAAACTCCAGGAAGATTCAGTCATAAGGGGGTCCCCGCACTTTTGTGAGTTTTACCTTTACAAGCTTGACCTTTTGTGAGTTTTACCTTTAGAAGTTCTCACAGTGAATATCGAAGAAAAATCTCCTTGTGCTTCTGGCAGGAGGAGGGGTAAAGGAACCATCTTGAGATATGTCAGAGCATTCTGTTCTTCATAACAAGATCTGTCCTTAGAGGGCGGGGGGCGAGGTTGGTGTGACTCTGGGGCAGCAACATCTTTCTCGCCAAGATCTCACCACACTGGATGTTACCAGGTTGACTCCACTCTCACATGAAGTTATCAGCAGACAAGCCACAATTAATATAGGTACACTTGGTCACATTGCCCATGGAAAATCTACCTTTGTGAAAGCTATTTCTGGAGTTCACACTGTCAGGTTCAAAAACGAACTAGAAAGAAATATTATGATCAAGCTTGGATAGGCTAATGCCAAGATTTACAAACTTAATGAGGCAAACTGTCTTAGCCAGAATGTTACAGATCTTGTGGAAGTAGTATACCTGATGAGTTTCCTATAGACATTCCATGGACCAAAGGGAACTTCAGACTAGTCAGACATGTTTCCTTTGTTGACTGTCCTGGCCATGATATTTTGATGGCTACTGTGCTGAATGGTGCAGCAGTGATGGATGCAGCTCTTCGGTTAATAGCTGGTAATGAATCCTGTCCTCAACCTCAGACTTCTGAACACCTGGCTGCCATAGAAATTATGAAGCTGAAACATATTTTGATTCTGCAGAATGAAATTGATTTGGTAAAAGAAAGTCAGGCTAAAGAACAGTATGAACAGATCCTTGCATTTGTACAAGGTACAGTAGCAAGAGGAGCTCCTATTATAAAAATTATTCCAATTTCTGCTCATCTGAAATATAATACTGAAGCTGTCTGTGAGTATATCATTAAGAAAATTCCAGTACCTCTAAGAGACTTTACTTCAGAACCCCAGCTTACTGTTATTAGGTCCTTTGATGTCACCAAACCTGGCTGTGAGTTTGATGACCTTAAAGGTGGTGTGGCTAGTAGTAGTATTTTAAAAGGAGTATTAAAGGTGGGCCAGGAGATAGAAGTCAGACCTGGTATTGTTTCCAAAGATAGCAAAGGAAAACTCGTGTAAACCAATCTTTTCCAAAATTGTATTACTTTTGAGGAAAAACATGATCTTCAGTATGCTGCTCCAGGGGGTCTTATTGGAGTTGGAAGAAAAATTCACCCCACTTTGTGCTGGGCTGACAGAATGGTGGGGCAGGTGCTTGGTGTAGTTGGAGCTTTACCAGAGATCTTCACAGAATTGGAAATTTCCTATTTCCTACTTAGACGACTTCTTGGTGTACACATGGAAGGAGACAAAAAAGCAGCAAAGGGTCAAAAGCTATCTAAGAATGAAGTGCTTATGGTGAACACAGGATCCCTTTCAACAGGAGGAAGAGTTGGGGCAGTCAAGGCTGATTTGGGTAAAATTGTTCTCACCAATCCTGTGTGCACAGAAGTGGGAGAAAAAATAGCCTTTAGCCAGAGAGTTGAGAAACACTGGCGTTTAATTGGTTAGGGTCAGATAAGAAGAGGAGTAACAATCAAGCCACTAGTAGATGATGACTGAAGATTATCAGTTAAATAATACATTTGGATGAAGTCAGAATTTCTCTTAACAACCTAGGGGTAAAATTTCAAAGCAATACTGGGGATACAGCTCATTACCTTAGTAGAAGCCATAAGGTTGTTTTCATTTTCTTCTGATGAAAATTAGCCTCTACTACTAAAATAAAAAATAGGGTCTATAATAAATGTCAGAATTGGCACATTGATGGATTTAATCCACATTTTATCAGTAATTGATCATTAAACAGTGTCACATTTGTATATCAGTTCAGGTTTGAAATGAAACTGCTATTACAACCAGACTTTGCTATAGCATACATACCACTGAACCTGTTTGAAATAAAGTTTTTCTCTTATTTTTTCAAGAAAAAAAAAAAGAAAAATTATTTAACCAGAGCCTAACCTGCTGGGGTTTTATAAGTGCCTAACTGACATAGGAAAAGGAAAATACACAACTCCAGCCTTTTTTAGCCATCCTGTCTCACTTGAGAAGTGGAAGGAGGAGGAGAACTGAAAAATATGCAAGCAGAGAGATAGTTTAAGAAAGAAAGCCAAAAATGAATGCTACAGATAAAAAATAATGTAACAGATGTGAATAGTGCTTTTGATAGATTTACTAGTAGACTGGACATGACTGAGGAAAGACTCTTTGAGCTTGAAGCTATCTCAGTAAAAACTTCCAAAACTGAAAAGCAAAGATGAAAAAAAAAGACTGAAAAAAATCAGAACAGAATATCCAAGAACTCTGGGACAACTACAAAAGATGTAACATAGGCATAATGGGAATTCCAAAAGGAGAAGAAAAAAAAAACCAGAAGAAACATTTGAAACAATAATAGCTGAGAAGTACCCTAGATTAATGTCAGACAACAAACCACAGATCCAGGAAGCTCAGAGAACACCAAGCAGAAAAATTACCAGAAATACTACACCTGGGCAAAACATTTTCCAATGACAGAAAAGTCAAAGGTAAAGAAAAAGTCCTTAAAGAAGACAGACGGGGGACAAAAACCTTACCTGTAGAGGAGAAAAGATAAGAATTACATCTAACTTATCCTCAGAAACCACACAAGCAAAGAGTGTGGAGTGAAATATTTAAAGTGTGGAGAAAAGACACCACCAACCTAAGATTCTGTACCCTGCAAAATTACCCTACAAAAGTGAAGGAACAATAAAGCCTTTCTCAGACAAACAATCCTCAGATGCCTAGGTTAATTTGTCACATAGCAAGGTCAAATAATTGAAACATGAGTAGGGAAGTAATGTCCTAAAAGAGTCTAAGAAGATGAAAGATGGATAATCTTAGCCCAGTTTCTCAAAATGTTAGCTGCATTGGCAATATTTCAAAGTATAGTAAAATCTTAATTGAGCAATAGGTTCAGTTAACAAAAGTCACCTATCAACTTTTATAAGAAGAAAGTAACTTTCAAGCAAATAAGCTCCTATAGGAATATATACATACTTATATATAGAATCTGATTTCAGTATGCATTTGGACCAATCAGCTTGTTCTACTTTATCTTGGGGTAGGCAGCCCCAGAGTGTCAAGTTCCAATGCTTATCTCTTAGCTGATTGTTTGAAAGTCAGAATATATTTTGCAATAGCATCAGTATGATAAATGATAGCTTGTATATCAAGCCCACAAAAGACCAGGACAGATTTGATATGCTATACATTTAAAGTAAAAAGAAAATTATAGAGTTGCAATACCAATAGTTAAAATATAAATTAAGTAAAGGCAATATTCATTATCTATGACTTGCCATGTTAACACACTTGTCCCCCTTAGGAGTTTCCACCAATGTCCGAAGTCCTTCGAATATCCTAGAAGTCAACAACACTTTGAAAGTTTAGTCGTATTTATTATGGCAGAATACTAGTTTCAGATCAAATTTATGAGACAGCAGGATTGCATATTTCATGAGATGTGAATTCTCTTTATAGTACAATGGTGTCTATTCAATAATCAAATATGCAGTCTATTTGTACCATTTTAGTATTTTAAAATTCTATGAAATCTTATTTTGGTACTTTTGCTTTATAGGAAGATTATTGTTCATATTTATAATTTATTTGATTGTAAGTCCTTCATTAAGAATACGGCATCCAAATCACAACATTATTCCAAAGCTTCTTTATAACTCAGTTTCCAGAAATGCATTGTGGCAAATAAAATAAAATAAAAAGGATGTTGAGGTTTTTTTTTTTTTTTTTTTTTTTGAAGTACTCTTTAGAGTTCTTGATATGTTATTGTACATATGGATCTATAAAAAGGAGGCTATAATAGTCATCATTTCCAAGAATAAATTGACTCCAGAACATCCCCTCACTTTATTTTTCATGAAAACACTTTGGAAAATTATCATTTTGAAACTGAAGGAAGAAAGATAGATGTTATAAAAGACTATGGAGGGGGCTTCCCTGGTGGCGCTGTGGTTGGGAGTCCACCTGCCGATGCAGGGGACGTGGGTTCGTGCCCCGGTCCGGGAAGATCCCACATGCTGCGGAGCAGCTGGGCCCATGAGCCATGGCCGCTGGGCCTGCGCGTCCGGAGCCTGTGCTCCGCAATGGGAGAGGCCACAGCAGTGAGAGGCCCGCGTATCGCAAAAGAAAAAAAAAAAAAAAAGACTATGGAGGAAGAAAAGATTACTCAGAGAGGAAGGAATGAATTGTGAAAGACTAGTTGGTTTTAGGGAACAGAAAAGACAGAGTCAGTTGAGGCAGGATGGCTTTAGAGTTAGGCCTGAGTTTGAAACTCACTTCTAGCCCTTTCTAGGTGTGTAAACTTTATCAGGTTACATAATCTTTCCAGGCCTCAGTTTCCTCATCTACAAAACAGAGAAATAACAATAATAACAAGCTTACAGGATATTTTTGAAGACTAAAGTTTAAATAATTGGAAACCAAAAAAGGAGAGTCTTGATCTGGAGTTGAATTATTTGGAATGTTTATTAATGAGGAGCTAGGAGAAGCAAAAGAAGCCCAGCATATATCTTGGGTATACACAGTGGGTCTCCCGTGAAAGCAAGGTCTGCAGTAGTGGGGAGGAGAGAGCAAAGACAGTTCCATTTGTTAGATAGACAGATCCTCCTGAAAAACACAAGAAAAACGTTCGACTGTATATGTATATTGCTATGGGCTGTTTAATATTTAACAGCTGGCTTTCTAGAAAAAAAGCACCCTAATTTATTGTATTTGTCAAATTTCATGGTGTGAACAGTCCCATCATAGCCACATTCAAAGTACCAACGTGATGTCACTGAATGCATACCTGGGAAGAGATGTTAAGAGATGTTAAGAATTCAATCTTGAGAGCAGAAGTCAGCTCCGGCATACCATTGTGTGTGTGTGTGTGTGTGTATCATACATATGTGACCTTAAATACATGGAAGTACTGATAAAATGGTATAAATTATCAGACTAAAATATAAATAAAATTAAGCACTGTTGCTGCTTTGAGGTCATTTGCTGAAAGTGGTGACTTTGAGCTTTGAACTATGTGGGCGCCTGAGCTTGGGCAATAGCAGAATAAGCCTTAGGCTCATACAAGGTGGGGAGTCTAATTAAAGAGCATATCTACATAAAGGGACTCTAAGAGCTAGATCTTCACGGTAATCAGAAGTAATTCCACCTTCCTCCAGCCCCTGGGGACTGAATGGAAACATGTCATCCAACTAATCAGATCAGGAGAAAAAAAAAAATTGCTTCTGAGATGTTTTAACCACTAGCTAGCTCTCAAATGTATTGGTAGCCCACACAAGTGGTTCTGTAAATCTAAACACTCTGTAAGTCTAACGTACCCTTACAAATGTCACACCAAAAACGCCGATTATCTCTGGGGGAGTGCACCTTCATCCCAGAAACAATTTTGAAAGAAAAATGAGCATTTTACAAAAAAATATTAAGTTCAGGAGGAAATATGGCACTGTGCATGAAACCCATGGAAAAAGCATAATGCAGAAACAGGTCCTCAGAGACTTCAAATATTAGAATAGAAAACTAATATGGTTATTATGTTTAAGGAAGTAAAAGACAGGGACTTCTATGGTGGTGCAGTGGTCAAGGGCCAATGCAGGGGACAGAGGTTCGAGCCCTGGTCCGGGAACATCACACATTCCATGGAGCAACTAAGCCTGTGCACCACAACTGCTGTGCCCACGTGGTGCACCACAATGAAGAGTAGCCACCACTCGTCACAACTAGAGAAAGCCTGCACGCAGCAATGAAGACCCAATGCAGCCAAAAATAAATAAATAAAAATAAATTTATTAAAAAATAAAAAGAAATAAAAGACAAATTTAAAGAAATGTTCCAGGAAACAGAAAACAAGGAATTACCAACCACATTTTAAAATCAATCAAATAGAATTTATAAAATTAAAAAAATATTATAAATGGCTGCATATTATAGTTTAACATGTATAAAAATTCACTGGGTTACATGTCAAAACAGTTTCCTGGACCCTACTCTCATAGATTCTGACTTAGTTGGTTTGAAGTCTGGCCCAAGAACTGTCATATCTAACAAGCTCCCAGATGATACCAGTGCTGCTTCTCTGAAAATTACACTTTGAGTAACACTGCAGTGAATACAAACACCCAGTGGATGCATTTGATAGCAGTTTGTATTAGCTAAAGAGAGAATTAATAAGTTGGAATGTAGATCAGAAGAAATATCCAGACTTCATCCAGGAAATATAAACAGATGGAAAACATAAAAGAAAGATAAAGAATCATGGAGAATAGAATGTGAGGAAAATAAAATGTAACAGAGGCCATATCTGAAGAGAATAATGATAGATTTTTCAGAAGTGTTGAAAGATACAATTCACAAATTCAAGGAGTCAAATAAATCTCAAGTAAGATAAATTTTAAAATAAATAAATAAATAAGGAAAGGGAACAAGGTTTGTCCTTCAGCCAGCAAAGTGATTGGTTGGCTCCCTTGCTTGTGAGGGCTGTAAATGAAAAGAGACAAAGTGCAGCACCATGGGGACACTTCTCAGGAGCTGGTCCAGGATTCCTCCAGTTGCAGCTTTGCATCACGAGACAGTTCAAGAATCTCAGAGAACTGGGATATTGCTTTTCCCCTGATCTTAGCTAGAAACAGGGAAAGGAACTGTGTGTTCCTTCAATTTGTTCTACAAAATCTGGGGTTGGAGACTGTATCTTGTTTATAAAAGATGTTGTGAGAGGATATTCATTTGTTTCTGGAATCACACTTGAACCTGGTAGGAGAGTGTTATTCATTTTCCGAAAGGGCCTATGTTGTGTATGATCAGAATTTGGTGAAGTCATAATGTAGGGGAGCTGCCTAGATATTTTCTTCCTTCTGTGAACTTGTTCCAGGTCTAGACTGGACAGCATGGATTGGCATTCAAAGGCACTGAAGGAAGATCTGTCTCAAATTTGCTGTATGTTAAAAGGCTGCATCGTCTAAAGGAAAGTGAATTGCTTTATTTCATAGACATTTTCAATAATAAGTAACAAAACAGAAGGATTTTCTGTTAACCCTCACAAGGTGGGAAAATTACATTAATAGAAAATTCCATTCTCTGAGGCACTCCTGTTAACCTAGATTTTCACTATAATTTGCCTGAGTATTTATCTATTTATCATCAAAGGGCTAGAAAGTTGTGTTAGTTATAAATAAATGGAAGCGACTGAAAACTCCCAGAGAAAATTCTCTCCTCATCCCCTATTAATTTTAGTAAATTAATTTTATATCAGAATAAAATCTATTTTGGAGATCTCATAGGATAATAAAAATATTACTTAACTGGATTAGTATAACTCATTGAAAGGTATCAGTCTGTCAATCTTTTGTTAAATAAAGATTTATTGGTGTTAGAGACTAACTATTTGCTGGATAGAGTTGACCCTTGAACAACAGGGGTTTGAACGGTGTAGGCCCACTTACATGTGGATTTTTTTCAATATACGTAATATAGTACTATACAATCCACAGTTGGTTGTATCCTGGAGGTGGAACCACAGATAACAGAAGGAAAACCATAAAGTTATACGAAGATTTTCAAATATGTGGAGGGTGGACACCACTAACCTCCACGTGTTTCAAGGGTCAACTGTGGGAAGTGCTGGGGATATAAAGAAGAGAGTAGATTTCTGCCTCTACTGTGCACAGTTATAACTGTGCTGTTATAACAGATCCCAGACTACTTCTTCTGCCATCATCAACTATAAAACTGAAAGAACATATGAGGCAACTATTTCCAGGCATTGGATAACAGCAGGCACAACACTGTAATCATGGAGGACAAAGGAAATAAGAGATGAAACTCACCATTGTCCAGACAATTTTCTGATAATGGTGCAGAGAGCTGGCATCTGAGAAAATTGTGGTGGCAAGTCACTGAGCTAAAGAGTTTGAGATCAAAGTTTGAGTCAACTTAAGTGGCTGGATTATGCAGAATGAGGCATCAAAGTTAGGGAACTATGCAGAGGAGGCTCCAGAATTCTCTGTGTGGTGTCCCCTATGAATTTGTGGCTGAGGATTGGGCTATAGATGTGTAGGGTGAAACTACTTAACAACTTAAGATTCATTTAGAGAGTAGAGCAGGGACACTAGATGACGGGCATCTGTGGGAAGAACAGTGCCAGGGAACAATGAAATTCTGGCCCACCAGAGTGGAAAAATCATCTTAACAACACCTTGATAACACTTTCACATGATGCTGAGACACAGGAAAGGCCAGACCTTAGGGCTAAGGGCCACAACCTAAAGTAAGGCCCACCCTAAGCCCTCCCTAACAAAGCCTAAAGATTAAATCCAACAGATCTGCATAGAAGACAGAGTTTGGATATTGATACATTTGGGAAACACATTAAACTTTGCATAGATCTCGATAACAAAACATAAAACCCAATCACTCCAGTACACAGGGACCAGCCAGCAACTGAACTGCCTGGTGACACAAGAATTTATACTCATCCTAAGAAGATGACAGAAGAGAGTCTCTGCAATGTATTAGCAACAATGTCCAGTATTCAATAAAGAAATGACTAGACATACAAAGAAATAGGAAATTATGATTCATATTCGAGAAGCAATGCAGGGGATAGAAAGTAACCCTGAGATATGCCAGTTATTGGGCACATAAGACAAGGATTTAAAGGTAAACAATCCAAGTTCCTGCTCTCAAAGTCATTATCGTTTGGCAAGGGAAGCAGATATGTAAAGAAAACAGTGAAGTGTGAGATGAGCAATACTAAAATTTTGTGGTTGGTAGTATAGTTCCAGCACAAAAAAAGTAATGATCGAATCTTTGCGGTGGATTCAAAGAGTTCACAAAGCATCTGAAATGGGTCTTAAAGGTTAAGTAGAAGCTTGCAAGGCTGTGGAGGAGGAATAAGTGCAGTACCGACTGAAGAACAGAAGAAAAGTATGTGAAGGCATGCTGGCTTGAGACAGCGGCCCTGCAAGCACAGCAGTGGTTAAGAACATGGTATAAGAAGAAGAAGAATACCTACTTCTTGGGGTTGTTGTGAAGATGAAATGACAAGAACTTAATAACGTTAGTTATTATCTTGGGAAATTGCTTAGTGAGTTTTGGAAGAAGCTATGTACATCAGTATGGCTGTAGTACACATATAGGAAGAAAAGACTTAAAGCCTACTATGGGGCCAAAGCTAAATGAAATTGAAGATGTGAAGGTTCCAGCAGTGTTAGTGCTCAATTAGCTCAGGGCAAATCAGCTTTTATGAGTTCACCCTGGAGAGGCAAAGCCAGAACAAAAAATGAATCAAGTGCATTGTATGAGGCCCACAGGAATGACTATGGGCAGAGGGCAGTTATACTTTTCCCAATGCAGTAATGTCGATTCTTCTCTACGTGAAAGGCTAATAGACAAAATCGGGGTCACTATCCAAAGAGCTTAGCGTTCAAAGAGATAGTTGCAAATAGCAGTTGCAGATGAGAAATAAGGTCAACACGAGTAAAATTGCCAATTAGCTCAATATAAACCAGATTAAATGCACCCTTGAGGATATAAACTGGATGCTACATTAAGAAATATAAGTATGATCAAGAAAATAATGACTGATAAAAATTGAAGTGCAAGTGTTACCAAATTCCCCTGGTGGGTGAAATAGCAATGTATCCTCCTTTCTCCCAGAAAAAGTTTTTAGATAATTTCCTAAAGTGACACTTTGGTATTAAGATTTTTATTTAGTTGCTTTAATGCTTAAGCCACAGAACTTGACTAACAGTAACATAACATTCAATTACAAGTGTTCCTATTCCAAACATATACTCACCTCTCCCCATCCATCAAACCTTGACTGAATGCCAGGGCACGGCATCATGTCCTGAGACATTTGATATTTGTCAAACAGGAGAGAAAACGAATCCCTGAGATATGGGCTTCCCTTAAAAAATGACTTGTTCAAATTTAGAGACCATCTGGAGAAGGACTAGCCTTTTTATCTACACCCGCACTTGCTCATTCATCAACTCCTCTCCCTGTGCTGTGAGGGATTAAAATAAGTGAAAGGAGTTCTAGCCTCTGTCCTTAAAAGAACGCCTGGTCTTTAGTTAAGCTCCTGCCAGTACAAGGTAGAAATGAACAGTTTGATTGATGGTTAATAGTTAGTGTACTCCAAAATATACCAACATCTCAGTTAAAAACAGCTGACTCTATTATATTAGTCATGAAATAATAACCTCAAAACCAAAACTATTTATTCATGTTGAACAATGGCCAGCTCATTACTGATAACAACAGATATATGTATATCTATCTATACATATATATGCAAATAGGAGAGGAATGGTAAGGTTACAGATTTAACAGCTTAATCCATGTATGCTAGAAATAGTTAAATAGCAAAACCTTAGTCTCCATAAGGCAAGGAGTTCTTTGATATGGTTACACAGGAAGTATCACAGAATCAATGACTTTTGCACAATGAGAAAACAATTTCAGGTAGAATTCAGCTTGGAAAGTTTTCTCTATCCATCCAAAAGCCAGGACTGCTTATAAAGCCCTTTCTGTTGCCACAATACTCTGAGAGAGACAGTAAGAAGTGCAACACAGAAAGAAAGAGATGTTGCTCTAAAGTGCTAGGGTAGAATTCAAAATCATGTCAGATTCACTCCAAGCTCATACTCTTCCTCTGTACTTTCCTTTGGGGAAAAGACCATGGGCTCAGAAAGGCTTGAGGTTGAATCCTGGGCTTTGAGCAAATTCCCTAACCTTTCGGCCTTTCATTTCCTTCATCTTTAAAATTTTACTCTTTAGCAAAGTACTAAGTATGTGGATGCACTTAATAAATATTTGTTGAATGAATGAATAAAACAAATAACAGCTAATTGCTATTAAGTTGTGACAATTAAAAGAAATACTATTTCTTTTTTATTTACATAATGCTTTGCACATAGCAGGTGCCAAATAATTGCTCCTTTCTCTTATTCCATAGGGGAGGAAGCCACACCTTATATTTCTTTTGATTAATCATAGTAGCTAGCATAGTAGTAGAACAATAAAATATACATTTACGGGTTATTTAATAGTACTCAGTTTCTGTAACAGTAATTAGAACCTGAGGATTTATGTCAAGCTAATGTACGTCAAGAATATGATAGTAATCTAGGCAAGCAGTCAGCAAACTGCAGACCTGCAGGCGATATCTGCAGATGTGTTTGATTTGGTCACACACAGAAAAATCGTACATATTTAAATATCTTTAGAAGGAATATGTATTCCAGTTCTGCTGTAGCCCCTATAATTTCCTACTATCTTATAGACTAAGTTCATGAGCAGTTCATTTCTCTCACCTTTCTGGCTGTCTTAGGCATTTATGTATCTCGGTTTAAGCCTAAAGTAAAAGTATTAAAAATTGCACTAGAGAAATGGAGATATCTCCTTTAAATAAAGCACAGATAGAGAAAAGCTTTATTTTTTTAACTTAATTTTATTTATTTTTTTATACAGCAGGTTCTTATTAATCATCCATTTTATACACATGAATGTATACATGTCAATCCCAATCGCCCAATTCATCACACCCCCCCAACCCCCGCCACTTTCCCCCCTTGGTGTCCATACTTTTGTACTCTACATCTGTGTCTCTATTTCTGCCCTGCAAACCAGTTCATCGGTACCATTTTCTAGGTTCCAAATATATGCGTTAATATATGATATTTGTTTTTCTCTTTCTGACTTACTTCACTCTGTATGACCGTCTCTAGATGCATCCACATCTCTACAAATGACCCAATTTCACTCCTTTTTATGGCTGAGTAATATTCCATTGTATATATGTACCACATCTTCTTTATTCATTCGTCTGTCAATGGGCATTTAGGTTGCTTCTATGACCTGGCTATTGTAAATAGTGCTGCAATGAACATTGGGGTGCATGTGTCTTTTGAGTTATGGTTTTCTT
The DNA here is from genome assembly GCF_005190385.1 of Monodon monoceros. Taxonomy (NCBI): domain Eukaryota; kingdom Metazoa; phylum Chordata; class Mammalia; order Artiodactyla; family Monodontidae; genus Monodon; species Monodon monoceros. The sequence goes on from NW_021703774.1 coordinate 96,527,281, forward strand.
TGGGTATATGCCCAGTAGTGGGATTGCTGGGTCATATGGTAATTCTATTTTTAGTTTTTTAAGGAACCTTCATACTATTCTCCATAGTGGCTGTATTAATTTACATTCCCACCAACAGTGAAAGAGGGTTCCCTTTTCTCCACACCCTCTCCAGCATTTGTTGTTTGTAGATTTTCTGATGATACCCATTCTAACCGGTGTGAGGTAATACCTCATGATAGTTTTGATTTGCCTTTCTCTAACAATTAGTGATGTTGAGTATCTTTTCATGTGCCTCTTGGTCATTTGTATATCTTCTTTGGAGAAATGTCTGTTTAGGTCTTCTACCCATTTTTGGATTGGGTTGTTTCTTTTTTTAATATTGAGCTGCACTAGCTTTTTATATATTTTGGAGATTAATCCTTTGTCCATTGATTCATTTGCAAATATTTTCTCCCATTCTGAGGGTTGTCTTTTTGTCTTGTTTATGGATTCCTTTGCTGTGCAAAAGCTTTTAAGTTTCATTAGGTCTCATTTGTTTATGTTTGTTTTTATTTCCATTACTCTAGGAGATGGATCAAAAACAATCTTGCTGTGATTTATGTCACAGAGTGTTCTCTCTCTGTTTTCCTCTAAGAGTTTTATAGTGCCCAGTCTTACATTTAGGTCTCTAATCCATTTTGAGTTTATTTTTGTGTATGGTGTTAGGGAGTGTTCTAATTTCTTTCTTTTACATGTAGCTTTCCAGTTTTCCCAGCATGACTTATTGAAGAGACTGTCTTTTCTCCATTGTATATCCTTGCCTCCTTCATCATAGATTAGTTGACCATAGGTGTGTGGGTTTATCTCTGGGCTTTCTATCCTGTTGCATTGATCTATATTTCTGTTTTTGTGCCCGTACCATATTGTCTTGATTACTGTAGCCTTGTAGTATAGTCTGAAGTCAGGGAGTCTGATTCCTCCAGCTCTGTTTTTTTCCCTCAAGACTGTTTTGGCTATTCGGGGTCTTTTGTGTCCTCATACAAATTTTAAGATATTTTGTTCTAGTTCTGTAAAAAATGCCATTGGTAATTTGATAGGGATTGCATTGAATCTGTAGATTGCTTTGGGTAGTATAGTCATTTTCACAATACTGATTCTTCCAATCCAAGAACATGGTATATCTCTCCATCTGTTGGTATCATCTTTAATTTCTTTATCAGTGTCTTATAGTTTTCTGCATACAGGTCTTTTGTCTCCCTAGGTAAGTTTATTCCTAGGTATTTTATTCTTTTTGTTACAGTGGTAAATGAGTGTTTTCTTAATTTCTCTTTCAGATTTTTCATCATTAGTGTAAAGGAATGCAAGAGATATCTGTGCATTAATTTTGTATCCTGCAACTTTATCAGATTCATTGCTTAGCTCTAGTACTTTTCTGGTGGCATCTTTAGGATTCTCTATGTATAGTATCATGTCATCTGCAAACAGTGACAGTTTTACATCTTCTTTTCCAATTGGCATTCCTTTTATTTCTTTTTCTTCTCTGATTGCCATGGCTAGGACTTCCAAAACTATGTTGAATAATAGTGCCAAGAGTGGACATCCTTGTCTTGTTCCTGATCTTAGAGGAAATGCTTTCAGTTTTTCACCATTGAGAATGATGTTTGCTGTGGGTTTGCCATATATGGCCTTCATTATGTTGAGGTAGGTTCCCTCTATGCCCACTTTCTGAAGAGTTTTTGTGTTGAATTTTGTCAAAAGCTTTTTCTGCATCTATTGAGATGATCATATGGGTTTTATTCTTCAGTTTGTTAATATGGTTTATCACATGGATTGATTTGCATATATTGAAGGATCCTTGCATCCCTGGGATAAATCCCACTTGATCATGTTGTATGATCCTTTTAATGTGCTGTTGGATTCTGTTTGCTAGTATTTTGTTGAGAATTTTTGCATTTATATTCATGAGGGATATTGGTCTGGAATTTTCTTATTTTGTAGTATCTTTGTCTGGTTTTGGTTTCAGGGTGATGGCGGCCTCATATAATGAGTTTTGGAGTTTTTCTTCCTCTGCAATTTTTTGGAAGAGTTTGAGAAGGATGGGTGTTAGCTCTTCTGTAAATGTTTGAAAGAATTCGCCTGTGAAGTCACCTGGTCCTGGATTTTTGTTTGTTGGAAGATTTTTAATCAATCACAGTTTCAATTTCATTACTTGTGATTTGCCTGTTCATATTTTCTATTTCTTCCTGGTTCAGTTTTGGAAGGTTATACCTTTCTAAGAATTTGTCCATTTCTTCCAGATTGTCCATTTTATTGGCATACAAGTTGCTTGTAGTAGTCTCTTAAGATGCTATGTATTTCTGCAGTGTCTGTTGTAACTTCTCCTTTTTCATTCCTAATTTTATTGATTTGAGTCCTCTCTCTCTTTTTCTTGATCAGTCTGGCTAATGGCTTATCAATTTTGTTTATCTTCTCAAAGAACCAACTTTTAGTTTTATTGATCTTTGCTATTGTTTTCTTTATTTCTATCTCATTTATTTCTCCTCTGGTCTTTATGATTTCTTTCCTTCTGCTAACTTTGGGTTTAGTTTGTTCTTTCTCTAATTCCTTTAGGTGTAATGTTAGATTGTTTATTTGAGATTTTTCTTGTTTCTTGAGGTAGGCTTGTGTAGCTATAAACTTCCCTCTTAGAACTGCTTCTGCTGCATCCCATAGGTCTTGGATCATCGTGTTTTCTTTGTCATTTGTCTCTAGGTATTTTTTGATTTCTTCAGTGATCTCTTGGTTATTTAGTAACATATTGTCTAACCTCCATGTGTTTGTGCTTTTTATGTTTTTTTTCCCCTGTAATTGATTTCTAATCTCATAGCATTGTGGTCAGAAAAGATGATTGATATGATTTCAATTTTCTTAAATTTACTGAGGCTTGATTTGTGACCCAAGATATGATCTATCCTTGAGAATGTTCCATGCATACTTGAGAAGAAAGTATAATCTTCTGTTTTTGGATGGAATGTCCTACAAATATCAATTAAATCTATCTGGTCTTTTGTGTCATTTAAAGCTTGTATTTCTTTATTAACTTTCTGTTTGGATGATCTGTCCACTGGTGTAAGTGAGGTGTTAAAGTCCCCCACTATTATTGTGTTACTGTCGATTTCCTCTTTTAGAGCTGTTAGCCTTATGTATTGAGGTGCTCCTATGTTGGGTGCATATATATTTATAATTGTTATATCTTCTTCTTGGATTGATTCCTTGATCGTTATGTAGTGCCTGTCCTTGTCTCTTTTAACATTCTTTATTTTAAAGTCTATTTTATCTGATATGAGTATTGCTATTCCAGCTTTCTTTCTTTTTTTTTCTTTTTTCTTTTTTTTTGTGGTACGCGGGCCTCTCACTGTTGTGGCCTCTCCCATTGCAGGGCACAGGCTCTGGATGTGCAGGCTCAGTGACCATGGCTCATGGGCCCAGCCACTCCACCCCATGTGGGATCTTCCCGGTCCGGGGCATGAACATGTGTCTCCTGCATCGGCAGGCGGACTCTCAGCCACTACACCACCAGGAAGCCCTCCAGCTTTCTTTTGATTTCCATTTGCATGGAATATCTTTTTCCATCCCCTTACTTTCAGTCTGTATGTGTCCCTAGGTCTGAAGTGGGTCTCTTGTAGGCAGCATATATATGGGTCTTGTTTTTGTATCCATTCAGCAAGCCTGTGCCTTTTGGTTGGAGCATTTAATCCTTTCACATTTTAGGTAATTATCAATATGTATGTTCCTATGACCATTTTCTAATTGTTTTGGATTTGTTTTTGTAGGTCCTTTTCTTCTATTGTGTTTCCCACTTAGAGAAGTTCATTTAGCCGTTGTTGTAGAGCTGGTTTGGTGGTGCTGAATTCTCTTAGCTTTTGCTTGTCTGTAAAGCTTTTGATTTCTCCATTGAACCTGAATGAGATCATTGCCAGGTAGAGTAATCTTGGTTGTAGGTTCTTCCCTTTCATCACTTTAAGTATGTCATGCCACTCTCTTCTGGCCTGTAGAGTTTCTGCTGAGAAATCAGCTGTTAACCTTATGGGAGTTCCCTTGTATGTTATTTGTTGTTTTTTCCTTGCTGTTTTCAGCAATTTTTCTTTGCCTTTAATTTTTGCCAGTTTGATTACTATGTGTCTCAGTGTGGTTCTCCTTGGGTTTATACTGTATGGGCCTCTCTGTGCTTCCTGGACTTGGGTGGCTATTTCCTTTCCCATGTTAGGGAAATTTTCAGGTATAATCTCTTCAAATATTTTCTTGAGTCCTTTCTCTCTTCTCCTTCTGGGACCCCTATAATGCGAATGTTGGTGCATTTAATGTTGTCCCAGAGGTCTCTTAGGCTGTGTTAATTTCTTTTCATTCTTTTTTCTTTATTCTGTTCCATGGCAGTGAATTTCACCATTCTGTCTTCCAGGTCACTTATCCATTCTTCTGCCTCAGTTATTCTGCTATTGATTCCTTCTAGTGTATTTGTCATTTCAGTTATTGTATTGTTCATCTCTGTTTGTTTGTTCTTTAATTCTTGTAGATCTTTGTTAAACATTTCTTGCATCTTCTCAATCTTTGCCTCTATTCATCTTCTGAGGACCTGGATCATCTTCACTATCATTATTCTGAATTCTCTTTCTGGAAGATTGCCTATCTCCATTTCATTTAGTTGTTTTTCTGGGGTTTTATCTTGTTCCTTCATCTGGTACATAGCCCTCTGCCTTTTCATCTTGTCTACCTTTCTGTGAATGTGGTTTTCGTTCCACAGGCGGCAGGATTGTAGTTCTTCTTGCTTCTGTTGTCTGTCCTCTCTGAAAAGCTTTCTTGATGACAATTGTAAGGCGAGAACTCAAAGGTTGCTAAACATCTAGATGTATTCTTAACTCATACCACACAATAGTTAATGGAAAATACATAAATTTTAGGGAAACTAAGGAAATTCTGATAGATGTATTTTAACAGTTTGTAAGTCTGATCCAATTATTTTTAAACAAGGTATAAGTTGACTCAAGATTACTTGTAAAACTGAAATCTATATGAAAATAATCAGATAATATTAACCTAGAAAACTGACATGACTAAAAAAATGTTTCCAAGTTGACCAAAGGATGAAGTAATAGTAATAATTATGAAAAAATATATTTTGATAGACCATCAGAAAGTGACCTATCCCAGGTTCAATAGAAATACTAATAACAATTGAGTCATTAAAACTGCTCAGCCAGAAATATGCATGTTAACGATAAAAGGATGTGAAAACAATCAAGATTTTAATCATAAAAATAAACTTCAATTTTTATGTTCAATCAATTGAATGTTGTTTGCTGTCTTCAGCTTTAAATTTACTGTTTAAGTTGGAATAATTCATTTTCCTTTTAAGTAGACGCTTTGTGTTTTACAAATATGGAGCAGGTTTGTCTCATTTGAGGTCTGTATTTATTTTTAGTAGAAAATGTTGTGGTTCAATGTGAAAAGAAAATTTTGATTTCAGGCTAAATTAATTATCATGAACTTTATGTTTCATAATATAGAATGAGGGTAATAACCTTTATTTTGTTCACAGATGTACTCCAAATGCCTAAAGTAGTTCCTGAAACATGATAGGCATATTTATTATATAAGTGAAACTTCATCATTCCCATGACAACATAGTAGGCTTTCCCAAAATGAGAAAACAATTCATCCATTGAAAGGATTGTTTTTAATTTTATAATTGCCATTGCCTGAATGTTTGCATGCCCCCCAAATTCATATGTTGAAATCTTAATCCCAAAGGTCATGTTTTGGTAAGTGGGGCCTTTGGGAGGCAGTTAGGTTATGAGGGTGGAGCCCTCATGATTGGGATTAGTGCCCTTATAAAAGATCCCCCACAAAACACCCTAGTCTCCTTCCACCAAGTGAGGATGCAAAGAGAAGTCTGCAGCCTGGAATAGGATCCTCATCTGACCATGTTGGCATGCTGATCTCAGACTTCCAGCCTCCAGAGCTTTGAGAAATAAAGTTCTGTTGTTTCTAGCAACCCAGTCTGTGGTATTTTGTTACAGCAGTCCAAATGGCCTAAGACATAAATTATGTACTCCTTCTAATTAAATTTGGTAATAGACTATGGTAGGATTTAGTTGTCTGTTAGTTTAGTGATTTTATTTGGAAAGTAAAAATTGGCCATCATGTAAAATTTGGGAGGGGAATTCCATTGGTTTATTAAATCACAAAGTCTGACCATGTCAAAGAATGCAGTATGAGGCACTATGTTATCAGACAACATTGTTCTTGACATGTTTTGTTCTTTGCACAACACTTACTATTAGCTGTAAAATTTTTTGCTCACCTATAACTTCATGTGGTTTTAGGGTCTACTTTGTTGTTTGAAATGTCCTCTTGAATGAAACACCTTTCATTTCTACTGAAGGATTTATGTTTTTTCCCTTAGCTTATATACTGTGTGAAAAAGAATGACTTGGCATGTTTGAGAGTTCCTGAGTTCTTAACAGTTTTCTTCACGTTGTAGGTGCAGAATGAATACTTGTTTATTGAATGAATGAATGACTGAATCAATGGGATGGACTGAACAAAGTCAGGAAATAATGATAAGATGGAGATTGGCTTGTTTGGTGCTTTTACAACAAATTTCCTTTTTTAAATAGTTTTAATGCCCCAGCCACCCTGTTAGAAATGGCATCATTTCCATATTATGCTTGTCAAAACTGAGGCACCTAAACATAACCCAAGAATATGAATAACTAAGTAAATAATCCACAAAGTGGTAAACTCTAAGGCTGGAATCCAAGTTTTCTTACTGGTCATCTAGTCAAACCTTGAGCCTTGGTATCCACCCAATACTGATGGACTTGAAGTAATGCAGGAAGCTGTGATAGGGATGTAAAGAAAATATAATCACTGTTGGTTCAGTAAAAAAACAATGAATTTAGAGGCAGAAATTTGCAACAACTAAAACAAACACAAAAAGAGGTCCTTGGTTCTGGAGGGAAGAGAGCTCTGAAGAGGAGAAAATTACTGCTGTTCAGCTATGAGAAGGACAGAAATGGCCTTATCTGTCTGGACTTATGGCTTGATTTGCAAAATTCCCAAAGAAAGTATTATTTTCTGTATTTACCTCTATTTGCTAAAATTTGCCTTGGCAATTCAAAATAGACAAACACATGAATGCTGAGGAAAAATTTTATACCTTAAAAATTATTTGGAAAATAAAATAAAAATAAAATGTTTTAAATATTAGAAAGATATGGAGAATATTTGAATAATCATGTGTACCCACTACCCAGACTCAGCATATGTTAACATTTTACCACATTTACTTCACTTCTCTTTTTAAAATAAAAAAAAAAAATCCCTATTTTAGTTGAAGACCCTTTAAGCCCTAACCTAATTTCATTTTTCCCTTCTTTCCCCAGTAAATTAAATGTTTATTATTTCCCTACTTGTAATGCATACAATGCATAGAGTTGTGTGTGTTAAAAATATTTATAAATATATATATATATTCTGCAAGTACCTTTTAAATTTAACATAATATTTTTGAGGTTAAAGTGTATTGATACGTGGATCTAGTCCATTTAATGAGTTGTGTAGTATCCCACTGTATGGAAATATCACAATTTATTCTCCTACTCCAAGGAATATTTTGGCTACTACAAAAAAATAGTGTTGCTAGAAATATTTTAGCATGTCTCTTTGTGCATATGTGTGAGAGTTTTTTAGAGGTAGAATTGTTTGGTCAGAAGACAAGTGTAGCTTCAATCTTGGTCAATATAGTTAAATTGTTCCCTAATGTGGTTTTACTCTAAACAGGGGTTCCTGCTATTCTATATTCTTTCCAACATTCAATGCTATGAGAATTTAAAAATTCTGACAGTATTTCCAATGTGAAATGATTACTCATTGTGGTTTTAATTTGAATTTCCCTGAACACTGATCAATTGTCTCATGGTAAGTTTATTAGCCATTTTATGTAAAGTTGCCTTCTTTATATCTTAACATTTTTTTCCAGTTGGGTTTTCTTTGTCTTATTGATTTGGAGGAGTCCTTTTTATGATCTGGATCCTATCCTAAAAAATATTTTTATATGTTAATACTTGAAAGAAAAAACTTTACAAAAAAGTCGATATGCCAAAAAATTGACATCCATACTGTTTGGAGTTTTTTTTTTTTTTTTTTGAATCCACATTTGACAGTAAGACCACATGAGACCACCACTTTGATGATGGGATTTTTAAAATGACATTTACTAAAGGATGTCTTTGGATACAGAGAATAGCCTGTAAAATTTCAGATAATATTGACGTTACATTTGTAAGTTTAAATTTTGTGCACTCTTTGGTATGGATCTCCCTCACCTAACAGAAAGAAAACTTTGGTAAATAAAAAATGCCAGAGGGGAGGACATATCACCAAATCACCCACTGTGGCTGTGCAGGTGCTTTACTACTGAGTGATTTCAGATTTTGCAGATTATAAATTAGAAATAAGCATAAGTGGCTGTGATGGTTAATTTTATGTGTCAAATTGACTGGGCCATGGTTCCCAGATATTTGGTCAGATATTCTAGATGTGTTCTGTGAGGGTGGTTTTTGACAAGATTAACATTTAAATCAGTGGACTTTGAGTAAAGCAGATTCCCCTCCATAATGTGGGTGGTGCTCATCTGACAGTTAAAAACCTTAATAGAACAATGACTGACTTCCCTTGAGCGAGAAGGAATTCTGCCAGCAGGTGACCTTAGGACTTGAACTACAGCACTGACTTTTCCCTGGGTCTGCAGACTGCCAGCCCACCCTGCAGTTATTGGACTTGCTGGCCTCCAAAATCACAGGTGTCAACTTCGTAAAATAAATCTCTCTCTCTCGCTCTATATGCATCCTATTTTTTTCCTTTTCTCTAGAGAACCCTAATACAGTGCCCTTTAATACATCATTACTTGAGTAAACAGCTTTCCCATCATCAGAGTACATCATGTATTTCTTGTCCCAGCTGGCACATTGGACTGAGACTATACTCATGTCTTCCACTTCTATTTGGAAATGAAGATCTTCCATAATTAAGTGTCTGTAATTATTACTGATTTGAGCTCGTTAGAGTCATAAAGATGGAAGGCATCCTAAGAATCTATTAGGACATGATGGAGGCTTTACCCTGTATCCAGGCTGTGATATGAGTTAACACATGCTGGGACCTGAGGTAAGGCTGACAAACCGGTATCAGTTTTCAATGCTAATTTCTGATTGGTGGTGATGGCCACTAGGAGGACTGAACTGAGAAAAATTCACTGAGAAAAAGGCTGTGATCTAGTATTTATTTTAGGAGGCAGAGGAATACACATGCTCAGTATTTGTCATCTCTGGCTTGGGCCTTAGGCTAACGATGTAAAAGAAATCCTTCTGGCTCACATGTGAGATAGCCTTAACTCTCCAGGGCTAGGCATGCAAAAGTTCTAGCTAATATTAATCAGTCTGTCTTTGTCTGATTGTCCCTTCAGAATGTGTAATAACGATAAGATCCTGGTCAAATATTTTACCACTGTACCCCAACTATTAGAAGAGATAATCACCTAATTTATTTTATTATATCCCATTTATTGAATAATTATACATTATTATTCCTATAACCTAGCAATATATTTGCTTTAAAATAATAGTACTGAGATTTTTTTGAATTTCTATATTTGTAATCTAATCTGTGATAGTTAGCAATATATTGCATTGTTTATTATTTAAGGTATTCATCAATTTATGTCTTCAGGAAGATTGTAGCTACTTGAGGATAAAACTGAGCCTTTTCCTTCTTTTGTGTCCTCTCTAAGAGTTCAATAAATAGTGGCTGAATTGAATTGCTTCTAAGGGACCATGGAGCCTCAGGTCTTGAAGACTCTGTATGTAGCTGCAGAAAAAAAAGGCCAGAGTGTTCTTGGCATCACCAAGAAGTGTATTAGAATGAAAATAGAAAGTATAATGTTACCCTTGAGGAAAAACATGTTCTGGTCACTACACTTCCAAAGCTATAACTGACCGGGAAAAGGGCCAGAGAGGGGCAGTTTATGGTTGATAAATGTGCTGGAATAGCTTCAATGAGAACAAACAAAAATGATCAGTATCATGACTCCTTAGAAGCCTTTGCTACCAAAGAAACATCTATAACAGGGTCTAAAGAAAGAAGATTCTGTTAAATAGAATATGAGGACTCCAAGGGGGTGGCCTCTATTTAACTGGATTCCTGAAATATCCTCGGGTCTGGCTGGCAAAGGATCCCTGGGTCTAGTTGGCTCATGTAGCTTTATCCACAGATATTGTCATCGGTGATCCTGAATGAATGAGGAGACCACTTCTGCCTTTAAAGACTCAGGCTTACAGTAACAGACTCTGGTTTCATAAGATGGAAAAGACTTAGATTGTCTCCAAATAATCAAGTCTATTTTGCTTTCCATCTTTGTTAGAGAAACCAGATGACTTTAAAGTTTTCAGTCCAGATTCTTTTAATCTACCCAGCTAAACCAGGCTGAATTCTGAATGTACTTGCGTCTAGACTCAATGTCTCCTCGTCTGTTATTCCTACTGTAAGCATTTCCTGGGTCGTCACACCCATGTCAATGTTGATGTCATTTTTGATCCCAGGAAGTCATTCATGTCTTTCCTAGGACATTGCTTTGCTTTGATCTGCTTTGTTCCATCGGTGTCTTTGGTCACTCAGTGTTGTCTTTACATTCAAGATAGAGAAATTAGCACTCTTTTCCTTGCAATGAGAAAGGGAGAGTACGTTATGGATAAGTCTATAAAATTGGGATTCATTCAGCAAGTTTCTAAAGTTTGAGAACTAAGGTAGTAAAAATTATGCCCCTTTCATAGCAGGTGGCAGGCCCAAGGAATATTATTATCCCAGAGTTTATAGAGCAGAAATATGGAGAGCCCCCCAAAGAGTTAAGAAAGGTTTAAGTTAAGAAAGTTAAGAAAGGATTGCTCCATTAATTCACTGAAAGGAATTTATCAATACGTAGTGTTTATAACATTAGAAAATGATACTGAGGGACAACCATGCTTGTTCACTAAATGCAACTGTTAACATTAGGCTGAATAAACAATTGCTTTAAATGAGACATTTTTGTTGTTGTTTTATGTTCATTACATTGTTGAAGCAGTGTGTTTTTCAGGTCCTTTTAATGTTTTCATCAGCCCATTCCAAAAGAAAATTTATTAGCTCTGCATCTTCATAGCTTCACCATAATAATAATGATTCATATTTATTGCATACGTATTGTGAGCTGAGTGCTTGATGGAGATTTTTCTCATTTAATCCTAATAATCCTATGTGGTTGATAATATTGTTATATGCATTGTGCAGCCTCTGGAAACAGGCTTGCAGAGGCTAAGGAACCTGCAAAAAGTTCCCAGGGCAGAAAATGGCACTCCAGGATGTGAACTCTGCCCATCTGATTGCCTGTACATTTAGCCACTTAGTGATACTATCTCTATGGCCTGCAGGTCCCCCTTCCTGACATGTGCCTGTTGTGGATGCTGGCGTCCATCTACTCTCCAGGCCTTACTTCAGGTCTAGTGTTGTCAATATCTAAACCCATCTCCTGATGGGATTATTCCTACTGGAAACAGAAGCCCAGAAATTAAAGTTAATAAATCTCCTCCTCATGCACAGGAACTTAGTAGATGGAATGTGAAAGAGGCCGAAGCAGATTTAAAGTGATTGAAATGACAAAAGGTGAAATGTGAATGAAGTGAGTGAATTACAAAAGCATGTATGAATAGTATTACACAAGTGAAGCAAATTCAATATCAATTCAATTTCTGACCACGTGCAGAGGGAAAACAAGGGCAAGGGAGCAGAAGAGTCAAGGGTAATGGACAGCTTTATTACTTTTTTTCATTGTGCGACTACATATGGGTTTCTGCTGCTATTTATTCACATGCAGAGGTTAAAGTTTGTCTAAAGTGCCAATCATAACGTCATGGAAGGCTAAGTGCCACCCTGCAGTGGAGAATGCAGTTTGATGTCAGATTATTAAAAAAAATCCCAGCTTCTTTCCAGTATTGTCACATGCTGAGTTTATTTTAGAAATTAAGAATAAAGCCTTTTTAACAACCAGGCTGGGTCCTGGTGGGTGAGTCAATTGCTCCTGTCTATAGGGGAGTCTCTTCTGGGTTATGTAAGGGGAAATGGTGCTCAGATTCATACTAAGCTATCTGTTCTGTACAAGGTGTAAAATATTCATCTTTGAGCAATGTAGAGAGACTTAGCAATCTAAGCAAATAGTACACCATTCTCCTGAAAGATAATGACATTTAAACTTAGACCGGCCTGGGTTTGAGCTTTGGTACACCATTTTCAAGGTGGGTCTATAGGCCACTTGTGTAGCTTCCTGAACTATAAGCTTCCTGACTCTAAGATGGAGATAATCACTGCCTTGGAGGATTAAAAATAATAGAATATCTGGAAATGGATTGGTGCTGTACACAGTAGGCCCTCTGTGAATGATAGTAAATATAATTACGTAAAGTGCACAGTTCTGTGCCAAGCACATAGAGTAGCTTAGTACATGTTGGTTGAATAAGTTCAAACATGCTAATAGTGGCCATTGCATCTGTGTCATTGGTGCTGAGGAAGTGAGGGTAAGTCATGACCCAGCTGTTCAGGAGATTCTTGCTGAATAAGGCCAACTTCCATCAGTTCTTAAGTCATAATGTATAGTAGCTATTTATTTGAAGTATTTCTAGAGCCAGACTTGGTGGCAAGTGCCCCATCAATCTTTCAGGTGAGGGGCTGTATCAAGAACACTGTAAATGGGTCACATGGACAGTGTATTAGAAATATCGACAATTATACATTTTACTTATTCAACATGTAAGACTATTCTTCCCTTACACATGTACCTATATACACACATAGCCACAGTAGTCTGTCTTGTATATTTCTTCAAATATATGAACTTCTCTATCTTTTTTTCATTTTCTTACTTTCGATAGTGACAGGGACATGGAGAAATTGTTCTCTACTACTAGAAAATCATCAGTGCCAGGGTAATATTAAATCATCTTTGTGTCACCGGGAACACTGAATACTGTCATGTACTGGGGGATGCGTGTCCTTGGGGCAGCCACTGCACAGCCCCTATTGATTGTCACCATGAGGAAATTTGAGCCAATACTGTGAGAGCTTCTCATTTCTCAGAAAAACTGGAAATTGGGGTTTTGTGTGAGACTTACGAAATTTCAAGATTGACACAAATATTATTAAGATGGATGAAAAAGTATCTGTTTGCCACGTGAGTGTGACCCAGTGGTTTGTGTGATCTCTCCTCTAGGTCTGGCTTCTCTGAGATACCCCAGGACTTCATCAGCTGAGATTGATTCTCCAGCCCCCAGGTTGGAATCTGAGGGACTCTGTTGGAATCTGTATTCTGAGCTCAGTGGGCAGAGGACAGACTAGATATTGGGGCTGAGAACTAGAAACTAGGCACCGTCCCGAGGGGGTGGCAATGGGTCTGTGCAAACTGAGCAGCAGGGGGGGCAAAAGTTCCAGAGGGAGTCATTCAGGGCCTGTCAGGAGTTTCTAGCATATGGGAGAGGAGGCGTGTGGGAGCAGACTGTGCGCAGAGAGCCTTGCAGTGGGAGAAGGGAGTAGACGTCAGTCTCTAAGACCGGTTCACACTTGCTAGTTCACTTGTGGACCAGAACGGCAAGGTGGGGACTTGTTTCACATGTGGAATACATGTGGTTATAGGATGGATATGGCATGATGTAGAGCCTCTTGGGTACCTGAATGAAGGCTCTCTCCTCACTCAACAATAAGAGCAGGCTGAGCCCTAAAGCCTAAAACAGGGATGAACCTGCAAGTTTGGGAAGGCCCTAGAACTAACTCTGCCTAGAGTTCAGCTGTGAACAAGGGATCAGGAAGGCCAATATGTCAAGCATTCAGGATGACTCAGGAGGCCACTGGTCCATCTTTTCAGAGAGAAATGAATATATTCACGTTGAGAAGATCCAGATCTGTGTCCACAATCCACCTTAGTGATGGGGAGAGCCCGGGGGAAGGGCCTGAAGGAACCATCCCAGGGCTGCTCCTGAGGAAGAGTCCTCTCTGAAAATGACTCAAAAGTCCTTGGGCCTTTGACAAGCAATAGATGTTCCAACCGCTTTGTAGTCGACCCCTACCTAGCATCATACCAGCATGTAGTGTGTCTGGTGAACTGGTAGCATGGACCTGCCAGATACCTCTTTGTAAGAGGGACCAATGAGCTTTTTGAGAAAGAACTCATTCCAAATGGAGAGGTGCTGGACAAACCTAGGTTGTCTCAGTAAAAGAATCTGAATGTCAGCAGGGACAGGAGGATACAACATAGCTAACGCCACTGGGAATTTATCACATCGATTAGTACTGGCCCGGGTCTCACTGGAATCATGTAGGAGTCCCATGGAAAGCCAAGGTATTAAAAAAAATAAAACAACCCTTAACAATGGTTTCACCAAATATTCTGGCCACAAATAACACTGTTGAGAATGTCCCAGAGGAGGAAAATGCTAGCAAGGAGACTAGCTCCCATCTTGTGATGGACACTGGCGAAGCTTTTCCACATTGAAGCCCTAACCCGTTGGCAGCAGTGCCTGGTGGCAGACCCAGTGTCTTGGGGTGAAGGCGGGCAGAGCACCAAAAGACACCATTGGCAGTATAGCTGAGTGGAGTTTTCCTGAGCGCATGGATGAGGCATACTCTGCAGACACCCAGAAATATTCAGGAGGCAAGAAGGACTTGGAGGAAAATCTGAGGTCTTGCTTGAGTAAGGAACATAAACTATGTCTATGAACACGACCCCCTCCCTGTGTGCTTACAATTTGCTCAGGCCTAGTACAAACGTGTGTTCCATTTTTAAGTCAGAACGTGAATCGCCTGTGCTTTTCCTCTATTAGTTAAGCATAGTCAGTAGATCCTGTTACCTGTGAAAAGACCTCAGCAGTTCTGACAGCGTTAGCCATCATCTCAAAATGTAGTGTCCTGAGGTTCTTTGACCGTAGAATACTATTTCCAAGAAGCCACTCTGGATTCTGACAGTCTTTATTACCTGAGAAATAATCGATTTTATTTAAAGACATGGATAGATACATGTGAGTGCATGCACACAAGGGCACACACATACAAACAGATACAGTAAAACAGAGACGTATGGAGAAAGAGAGGTAAGTATATAGAACTGCTTGTCATGAAATTCATTGTTTGAAACACCAGTTCACATTTATCTCCCTAATGGTCTTTATTTGAAAAGGGACTTGGCAGGACCAGAGATGGAAAGGAAAAGGTGTAGAAAGTGAAACAATTGTTTCTGGTTCCACTTTTAAGACTATGCCTGAAATTAAGTGGCTTGTTAAAAGGTTCAGGTCAGGAAAATGTGCTAGCTTTATAAGAAAACACGAAAACACTACATACGAAGTATATTATTTTTTTTTTCTGCAAATCTTTTCTGGAATATAATTTAGATCAAGAAAACAGCCAAAGAAGGGATGGTAAGCATTGTTAGGTAATTATATTGTAAATCATTATGCCATATATAGGGTCTCTTTGGCAGACACTTGCCATCCCATGGTTTTCATTGCAAGTGGCTTACATTGGTACTGACATCTTCCAGATGTTAGTAGCTTTGATTTTTTTCCCCTGTGCTGCAAACGAGTCGGCATGGAAACGACTCTTTGCTGGCAACGTGACATATGATTCAAGGCAAAATGCATTTTAACACAGATGAATAGTTCAGGAATCTGCCTTTAACAAAAGTAATTTTGAGAGCTGTTTTGAATTTGTTGGTGTTTTGTGACAACTTTTTCAACGAAGATGCGAGAAATCAAAGCTTTCTGTGTTATGCAACGTAGCCATTGCTAAAATGTGATTTGGCTCTCTCATTGAATAAAATCTTCAAGTTTAGAAATGGACTTTACGTGTAAGGAACCTAAACAAAAAACCTTGCTGACTGGAAATTACCCACTCATTTTAAAGAACGAACCCTCTAAAACAAACCAAATATGGGGCTCGTAGTCTGCTCATCTGGACCAAGAACTAGTGCTGTGATTATTTCAGATGGTCTGGATTTTTTCCCTTAAGTAGATGTGGCAAGATGGAGAAGAAAAACAGATTGTCCTCACTTTGCCTTGCTAGCTAGCACTGTTCACCCACTCTGCAATCTCTCCATCAGAAAGGCCAGGGATACAGAATGTTCTTCCAGATACCCCGATGGAGCTTCTTCTGCTTTCCCCAGATATTGGAGACTGTAAGTGCTTGGTCTTTTCTCCTTCGGGCACAGGGAAACACTGCACCTTTCCACCCCTTGCAAGAAAGTGGGCTGTGTGACTGATTAGGGGCAGGGGCTGAGAGAGGAAACGATGGATGCCACTTCTAAGCTCAGGTGATTAATTGTCTGTGCAAAGCCCTTCTGTGTCCTCTTGCTCTGTTTTGGTGATGGAAGGCCACATATTCCAGATGGTACAGCTACAAACCACGGAGCCTCTGTTAGCCTGGGTTCCACAGACTATGTTGAATAGAATCTTCAAAGACTACCCATGAGGGACATGTAGCTGAGTATGAGAAAGAAACTTTTTTGTGTGTTTGTTAAGCCACTAAGATTTTGAAATTGCTCATTACCGTAGCGTAAGTTGGAGGCTATTCAAGTTATGATATATTTTAGAGATACTAGATTGTAACTTCAGGGTCAGGAGCCATGCCAAATGCATCTTTGTAGCCCCAGGGTCTTGGTCAGGGCTCAGTGTATAGCTGAAGAAAGGAATGACTAAAATACAAACACAATGGTTATGTTTATTTATTTTTCCTATTGCAATACAATTTGAGTCACTTTGTTGAGCCTTTTCTAAATGCCAAGTACTACTTTCTAGGCTAAGGAGGTGCCTCAGACACTGCCTCTTCTCCCTCAAACTTACCATTTTATCTCATTTACATGTTTTAAATAAAGACTTCTTCTAGGGAACTTGTTTCTTAATAACACAGCAAATTTCTATTGAATATACCTGGCCTCATTTACAAAGTCAGTTGGCCCTAAACAATTATAATAATGTAGTCACTATTTATGTGTGATATATTAGCATTTAATACTCTTTAAAACAGTCTCAATAAGCCATATTACATATGACGATGTAGTTCATATACTGTATATAATCTCTGATCATTAAAAGAGCCATGGGAGGAAAGGATTTAGTTGTAATTTAGTTGTAACCCCAAGATCTGGAGTCAGAATATATGAGTTAGAACATCCGTCGTGGCATTTCTTAGCCATATCACCCCAGACAAATCATTTCAGCTTTCTGAAACTCAGGTTTATCATTTGGAGTTATTAATACAATTGTTCTGAGGATTAAATGAATTTATATATTAAAAGGGATTTAGAAAACTATTTCATTCATAGTAAGTGCTCGATGAATTTTGGCTATTACTATTACTTCAAAAATGAAGAGATGATGATCAGAAAAGTTAACCTTCTTCCCAAAGATCACACAGCCAGAGACAACCTCAGTTCAGAATGACACCAAAGTCCTTGTCACTACAATGCCTGTCTCTCTCTCTCTCTCTCTCTCTCTCTCTCCTCTCTCTCTCTCTCTCTCTCTCTCTCTCTCTCTCTCTCTCTCTCTCGGCAGACTGGCTCCAAACAGGTGGTGTGTTCCGACTGGGGCCTGATTAGACACAAACACATGATGTGCCCTTTTCTCTTCTGCTTCCTCTATTTTCTCATAGGCAGAAATAAAATGACCCAAACGTTTATTAGACTATTATCAGCATTTAAACATTTTCTGTAAGCAGGGATCAGTAAGCACAGAGGCAGTATATGTACTAGAAAGACTTTGGTGTCTCATGCTGAATCTCAGTTTCCCCATCTGTAAGATGGTAACAATACCCCAGGCAAGATTGTTGTAAGGATTAGGACTAACGCTTGCACACAGCAGGTGCTGTATGAGCGACAGCCAGCACCATCATTACTATCATCAGCGCCAGTTAGACTGGAACTGTTCTCAGTTCACTCATAGGGAAAAGTGGGGCTTTCCATGTGCCTGAGGCCACAGCTCAGTGAGCTACTGCTTAGCCTGTTTATTTATGAAAGTTCTTTATCCCACTTAGTGGCTGAATTGTGGCCTTAGGGCAACTACAGTGCTGCTTCTCAGAGTTAATTTCAGAGCAATGCAGCAAACTGATGGAGCAGGCGGCTCAGGCCACCAGCTGTACAGAGTGATTCCTTCTGCCATTTGACTATGATCTCAGCACCCAGAATTCACGTAAGGAGAGAGAGTGTGAGGGCGCTGGTCTTCTGCTCTGTGCTTGAGAGATGTGTTTTCTGCCACAGAAGGGGAAATTGTCATGAGCGATTGGAGTCCACATAGCTAAGGCAAAACAGAAAATGATTTCTTATTAGTAGTAGTTGTTCCATTAATAATAATAATAGCCACAAAGTAACAAAACAGTCTCTGTCTCTGAAATATAGGAGGGAAGTAATTGGCCTAGAAAGACATTATCAGTTGGAATGTTCCATATTTGCTTGATTTACCATCTTCAAGCAGTTCAGACAGCTTTGCCCAATAAACTTAAATGCCTAAAATGTCCTGCTTGTGCACTGAAGCATTTTTATATACTTGTTTCCATAACTTGGAACACTCTTGCTATAGAAATAAGAAATCAGAATAGACCCAATTTATTTTACTGATATTTGAAAGTAATTTTTCCCTTAATGAATGCGTCTGTTTGGATGATAAATTATCCATTAGACAATGCTCAAGTGTTTTTATGCTCTCTGTTTTGATTACGGAGCTTTTAATGTAGTGTTGCATCCACTCTTTGAATTTTCTCTGCAATTCAGTCATCCGCCAAAGAGAATAGACTGGAGAAAATGCCAGACTGACTTTTCTTCCTTAAGTATTTTAATCTATTAAATAAATGACCTAATAGATGGCATCAAGATGTATTTCTCTGCTTTGTGCTGACCTTAATGAGAGTTAATCAGTTTTGTAATGCTAATTAGGTGTCAGCATTAGTGTCCTGTGCGTAAATGGAGATAATGGCTCCACGTCCAAGACTGGACTCTGTTTCTTGTGCCCAAAGCAATCACAGGAATTTCTGAATTCGTTCCACTTTTCAAAGGGGTGGTGTGTTGTATACTTCCTTTTAGACTCATGAGGGAGTATGTTCAATGTAATGTGAGCAGGGGACACACACAATGTGGGGAATTAGTTACACAGTTGCTGTTTCTGTCATACTGTTAATGGGAATTATGCATCTAAATTTCTCTGTAGCAGTAGTTAACAGTGAGCTACACTAGGAGGATACACTAGAAGGATGTAAAAATGCATGAGAGAATTTAAATAACGAATAATTTGGTATTTTAGTTCGGTCGAATTTTAAACTACCTTTGGAAATGAACACATCTTTATCTTACATAAACACCCTATATATTTAGGCTCCCTGTCAAAATTGGTATATATATTTTATTTCAATGTGGACTTGGGTTTCGGTGCTAGGAAACAGTATTTGACAGTGATATCCAGTTTCGTTGGATCTTCTTGGAGAAAACTACTTAACGATATTAAGTTGTTTTGACAAGTAGCTTTGCATTTCCAGAATGTTTATTCCATGCTATCACTTAGCACTCTGACCTACTAGAGGATTAATCTTCATGATACTAACTTGCATAAAGGCCCCCCCAAAAAACCCCACAAAGAACTTTCCCTTGCATCCTGTACTGTACCTTACTGAAATTCAACATGCTTCTTGAACAGAAATAAATACAAATCATGTGTGTATATTGCAGCTTTTTCTTTTTTGCAGTACGCGGGCCTCTCACTATTGTGGCCTCTCCCGTTGCGGAGCACAGGCTCCGGATGCGCAGGCTCAGCGGCCATGGCTCACGGGCCCTGCCGCTCCGCGGCATGTGGGATCTTCCCGGACCGGGGCACGAACCCGTGTCCCCTGAATCGGCAGGCGGACTCTCAACCACTGCACCACCAGGGAAGCCCCAGCTTTTTCATTTTTAAGTCATTGATTTATATACTGTATAAAGCTACAGGATCCTCTGTCCCTCTTCCCTTCGATAAATCACATCCTGGTGAACTTTAAAATTAAAAAAAAAAAAAAGAAAGAAAGAAAACATGAAATGGAGCTTCTCAAGTAGAAGTGGGAATGAAGAAACAGGAGAATCCCATAGATATTTCCTTAAGGCCACCAGCTACCATACAGGGTCCCTGGGGGCAGATTCACGTAATCTTAGGGCTTCCAGGAGGAGAGTTCAAATATTACCATTTAAAACAATCATATGTTGGAATAACATTTTAACAATTTCCCCATAATAAAAGAGAGAACAACCAGTAAAACTGACATCTTGGATATACTAATGTTAACAATAAATAATTAATTCAATCCTTCCCTTACAGCCAAGAACACTCATTTCCCAATCAAGTTATTGGTGGGAATATACTCTACAATGTGATGGACAGTAAAAAACACTCTTTGCTCAATAGGTTGGCCAAGAAAAGTCTTGAGCGTTGAGGGTCAAGGGCACTTGTTCTGTTCCACTGCTGCCATTGCCCATGTGCACCAATTAGAGTAGCATAGCCCTAAGAGCAACTCACTAAACTTAGTCCTAAAAGGGCAGAGATCTCATCTTGATCTTCCTTGCAGCCTGGTACCAAGCAGCACCTTGTTGAACAAAAAAATGAATTTTCTGAGGTCTAATCTCTGGCTTATAACTTTCCTTTATCATGTTTCTATAGTTTTTCCATTGGACTATGAATATTCCTCATTTTCTATTTTCTTTTAGGTGATCTTCATTGGTACTGTGACATGTTTAGCTTTTTTGTTTCCATTTAATGTTGAAATGTGTTGAAATTCCAGGAGTGG
Source organism: Monodon monoceros (assembly GCF_005190385.1). Lineage (NCBI taxonomy): Eukaryota > Metazoa > Chordata > Mammalia > Artiodactyla > Monodontidae > Monodon > Monodon monoceros. The sequence continues at coordinate 96,548,143 of NW_021703774.1, forward strand.
GATTTAATAGGATGAAGTGGAAATAAGTTTCCCCCATTTTTATTTTTATGGTTCTTAAAAAATAATCCATTCAGTCAGTGGGAACTCCTGCTGATGTACTACAGCTGGAGCAGGTGTCTTCAGAGTGGTTCTTGAACAGAAGTCCAGAATAAAAAATCTGCAAGATAAGTAGCATTTTCCTCATGTGCAAGGCACGCTGCCTCTGTGACACAATGAGTTCTTACTCAAGGTGCCTGTCCTCCAGGTGTTTATAATCTCTTTAGGCAGACAAAACAGATGTATAAATTACAACTAACACTCCAGGTAACATGTAAGATATTCCAAATTAATGATACAGAAAGTAAGTTAGAGGAATTTAAGCATGATGATGCCATTTCACTTGGTACCCGAAGCCTCATGTTCACTGAGGAACTTAGGCAACTGTGCCTGCCAAAGATTCTAAGCAAAGAGAAACTGAATTCTACTTTGGAGTAGAGCCCTCAGGAAGAAAATATACTTTTTTTTGCCCACTGCTAAATCTCTGGCACTTAGTACGTTGCCTGGTACACAGTAGATGCTCCTTAAATATTTGTTCAGTGAAAGAATAAATGAATAAAATGCTATGGTACTGAAATCTGTTATCTGTTCTTGCAACCCCTAGGTGGGAATTAGTAAATTTCAAACAATACCTGCTTTGACAGACAGCTAGGAAGTGTTAGGTCTTATTCAATAATGATCGACTAGCAACGATAATCCAATGATAAAGAATGAAGTGTCTTAATGTCAAATTAAGAGTTTGGGAAGAGTTTATTCAGGAATGTAAGTTACTACAAAAATTATAAACTACATTCAGTATTTGTGCTTTTGGAGTGCAGATTCTGATGCAATCTGGTTTTGAAGCAGAGGAAAGGTTACGGCAGTTCATAAAAGCCTCCTCCAATCTTAATTCAGTCTTTACAAAACTCTCTGGACTTGCAGAAACATAGTGAGGAAAATTATTCTCATGTGTGCACCGTGTGGCTTGTGGGATTTATTTCCCCACCCAGGGATCAAACACGGGCCCTCCACGGTGAGAATGCGGAGTCCTAACCACTGGACTGCCAGGGAATTCCCTCTCACGTGTGTTTTAACTTAAGAGTAAATATATTTCATTTGGGAGGTGGCCTTAATGAGAAATAAAGAACCAGGAAGACAAGAAGAATGAAGGATGAGTGTTTGTGTGGGAGCCTGAGATGAGTACCTGGCTGTTTTCTGATCCGCTATTACATGTGGCAAATCCACAAATGTGTGCATTGTGTTAAGAATTACTGTTTTCAGGCTTACAGTTTATCAACTGCCATTATGAGGAGCTCTTACCATCCCAAAAGTATATTCAAACCACAGTGAGGCAAATGAGTAAACTGATGAATTAGTGTACGTGAACACCTATAATTAGTAAACAGCACATCATATATGTATTTAAGCACATTTTCTGTTTCCATAACTAGATCATTTGTGCCTTGAAGTCAGTAAATTTTGCATTTATTTATTCAACAAATATTTACTGAGTATCTACCATGGGACAAGTAAGTACTGGGGCTAAATGCTGCATAAGTCAGATGGGAATCCCAGCCTCATGGCGCATTCTGCCTAGAGTGAAGCTTAGCAAAGGAGCTCTTGCATAAAGTGGCTCACCGTGTTAAGCGGTGTACTATGGGGAGCATGGGTTACTTTAGCGACATGCTGAAGGAGCATCTAATCTGTACTTAGAGTTGGGGAACCTACCAAGAAAAAGGTAGTGTATGTAAACGGAGGCTGGAAAGATGAGAAGGAGTTGGCCAGGCTGATACGTCCTTAACGAATCCTTATAGCACCCAGCATGGCATTATACATAGACTGGAGGCCAAGTGATTTTATTTTCTTTAAGTTTTTTTTTATTTTTGAGAGCTTGCCATAGATCCAGCTTTGCACTAGGCATTGGAAGAGATTCAAGGGAGTGTAAGACTTCATCTCTATAATCAAGGATTCTACAAATTAGTTGAGGAGAAAAAAGTACATACATTGTTCTCTAATTGTTTTATACACAAGAGATATAGTAGGAATAGTGAGTACTGTGCCACATCAGGAAAATGAGAGATTGAAATACGGGTGAAGTGAAAAAGTGGATATGGGAGAAAACGTAGGGGAAAAGAGACTTGAGCTGAACTATGGGAGAGGTAGAATTGGTGGTGTAGGATTTGGTGTTGGCAGTGAATCTGGCCATGGAGGGAAATGGTCAGGGAGTAGGCTGAAGGTTCAGTTTAGCAGAAGGTATATATTGAGCTGGTTTGGACTGAATTTTATAGACCATGGAACCTGGTTATAGGTTCCTGAGTTGGAGAATGGCAAAGATGTCTTAATAAGTTGCCAACAAGGCAAATCATCTTTTCTCCTCAACCTACAGCCTTATCTCAATACCTTCTTCCTCTTGATGGGCATTTTGATTGGTTGACATTTTACACAACAGTGGACTTTCAGGGGACCTCTGATACAAAAGTAAGCTGTTAATTCCCCTCTAATAGCAAAAAGAGAGAGAGACCTTAAAATATGAAGGCTGGCTGTCCTTCCCATGAAGGGGAGAGAGGGAGCTAGAAGCTCTGCCCTGTTAAAGTTGCTCTGACGTTCTCTCCAAGTCCCCACGTGCCCTGCCTCTACCACCTTTCTAGTCCTTCTAGTCTTCTTTAGCAGTGAGTCCAAGTCACATATTCATACCCCAACAGATTGTCCCATCTCATTATCACTGTTACTAAAAATGATATATACATTTTTGAAGGAATGAGGATGAGGCCAGAGGAAGGAGCCCAAAGATTCTGGTTAATAAGTACTGAGGAGCCAAAGTAAGTGAGAGGGGCAAGATTTATAATAAATCCCTATTTATAATAAATTAGATGCTTTAGATTTTAAAATACAGATGGTCTTCATTGAATTTGAATGACCGCAGTTGTCTAAGGAAACAGGTCACATCAACGTGCTATTCCCTTTAATCTGCCACAGGGTCTTACCATATGCAGCATCCTCTGCCTAGAATGTTTCCGGAACACTCACCCGGCCCTGTCTTTTGCCTGGCCTTCTCCTATTCAAGCTTCACATTTCAGCTTAAATATAGCTTCCCTAGAGAGACCTTCCATGACGCCTTTAGATTCCTTTCATTATTCTCTTCTGTGCAATGGATCTTTCAGATCAAAATGTGTAATTTACATTCAATGTCTCTGACTTCTGCTGGACTGTTAACTCCAGGCAGACAGAGAACATTTCTGTTTTGTCCACCACTGTATCTTTGGAGCCAATACCATGGCTGGCACAGCAGATGCCCCAACCAAGTGTTATTGAACGTGTACATCCATGCAGCTGCTGCCCATAAGGGTGGTGAATTTGGGAAGAGAAATAATTGTGCATTGCCATAGCTTGTGAGCCAGCCAGTCAATGGGCAGTGATTAAAAGAATTTTCTGCGGTCATCAGAAAGCATGGGTTTGTATTGAATCAGCATTCTGAATCCTGAGAGCAGGGCTCAAGAAAGCTGGCTGGACCATATTTCAGGGTTGTTTTCTTCCCAGCATGAATCCCAAGATAGGATCCTCATTTCCTAGATTCTAACCATTTTAATGTTTCTACAGGTTCTTGTCTTTTTCTCTACTAATACCGTTAACATACGACAAGTTGGAAAATACTCTGACTTAAGCATTTCAAATTTGGAAAATTCCCAAATTACCAACCAATCAGTAAATCAAGGAGGATTTTATTACCAATTAATGTGTCTTTGCTTTTATAGAATGAGAAAAGTGATCCTGACAGGGGTTTCTGCCATAGATCAAGTCAAGATATCAGAGCTATTAACTTGCTTGTGTGGAGCCCTAGGATTTGTGTTTAGAGGATTCCTCCTCACACCGTTGTCATGGCTTCTCGTTTTCAGCAGACATTACACACCACTCATCACTCACTCTCCGTGTCAGAACCTTATCAGCATCCTGAGCTGTGGCTGCCTCTAGTGGATGGAGAGTTTCCCAGCTTACCTCAAAGAACATCAATCATTCTTCATTCTTAGTGTTCAAACTTGCTCATCAGTTATTAACAACACTTCCTGCAGCCTCGAAAATTATTTCTGAATAAACACAGGGCTGAGAACAGCTGAAATGATTGACAGCTCATAACTCCTCCAGTGCTTTATGTTTCAAAACCAGGGTGTATGCAGATGTCTCCTCATTACCAGCGTTTGGATGTCACTTAGTGTAGCTGCTACTGAGAGAGAAACTGCATGGGTTAGATTGTCAAGCATCTTAATGGGACTTTTGTGCCTGTAGCAGACATTTTAGAGAGCTCTGAACCAGCGTTGAGATTTGAGTAGGAGAAGAGCTATCACTTGCCGATCAGGAAGCTCATACAATTGTGATGTGGGGAAAATTTGTTTTCAGCAATTCTTTCCCTTTCTTTGCATTTTCTTTACAGATACCCATAACCAAAGCAAGAGACCCACTGAGACATGTATAAGCACTCTGAAATAAACCGATGTCCTTCTCCCACCAAGGATTAATCATGGCCACCAGACTCCAATCCCCAGTTTTGGACTTAGAGCTACTTGGGCAGATATGGAAGTGGGAATGGGTGGGGATGAGGGTAGGAAGTTAGGAAGAGAGACGGTAATGGATTAATTAAGTAAGCTAATTCCTGATAATGGGCTTTCTTTCCAGGCATCTGATGACTTAATACAGTGAAACTGCCTTTCCTAGAGGGGCATTAAGAATTTTGTGGCTGGCAAGGGGGAGAATGGGTGGGAGGGGGATGGATTGGGAGTTTCAGATTAGTAGATGCAGGCTATTGTATATAGAATGGATAAACAACAAGGTCCTACTGTATAGCACAAGAAGATATATTCAATATCCTGTGATAAACCATAATGGAAAAGAATATGAAAAGGAATGCATATATATGTATAACTGGATCACTTTGCTGTACAGCAGAAATTATACAACATTGTAAATCAATTATACTTGAACAAAATTTAAAAAAGAATTTTGTGGCTGGTTTGAAGGGGATATGTATTTTTAATTTTTTAAATTGAAGTATAGTTGCTGTACAGTATTATATAAGTTACAGGTGTACAATAGAATGATTCATAATTTTTAAAGTTTATACTCCATTTATAGCTCTTATAAAATATTGGCAATATTTTTCATGTTTTACAATATATCCTTGTAACTTATTTTCTACCTAATAATTTGAAGGCGATATTTTTAGGACAGGATGGGCTTTGAGGGTCCTTCAGTCATTCGATGGAGGTGTCAGTCTTCTCTGCCTATGAAGGCCAACTACCATATTTGCATAATTTGGAAAGAAAATGATGACTGCCAACTGCTTTTAACTGATCCTGTGTTGGATTTCATCAGATTCTGCCACTGCCTAAGGAGTATATTCAGGATTCACTTGGGCACTGACAGCAAGCCTATTGGCATGGAAGAATTATCATAGAGTTCAACAATGCATAACTAACAGTCAAGCTCATGGCTCAAGTTCTGGGAGATTTCATCCATCATCAGTTATCCTCCACACGAGGAGAAAGCTTGGGGCCTAATAACCACACGTATGGTATGATTTTCAGGGCAGTGGAATCAGTAAGCCTACCAGGCTCACATACAACAGCGCCCACTAGATTTTTAACTCTTGGAGAACAGGGACTATGCTCTACTTACCATTGCATTGCAAGAGAATAGCACAGTACTGGGTCTAGAGTAAGGAAATGATAAACAGTCATTGAACGAACAACAAGACTTTTTCACTGTCTTTGATTCTCATCATCTCACCTTCTTCCTTTTTATCATTTGCAACTTTTTGTTCTACCCCTACTCCCAGTGCGTACATTCACATTGAGCGCGAGCAGGATTTGCGTGGCACAGAGTTTCAGATTTAGCAGATATTCATGAATGAATGAAATCCAAAGATTCTCTTTACTGACAGCACAGTGAATTGAGTAGGTGCCTTCTTATGGCTACTTGGGACAGTAGCAAGGATAACGACAAAATAGGAACAAGGAAGAGAGAACAGAGTGCTCATGGAAAATTCCAGGACCATCACTTATAGGGTCTTGCACTTTGAGTAATGGGGTGCACCCCGAAGGTCAAAATGCTATGGGTGTTAAAGTTTTAGTGTTTGCATCTGAATAAGATGGTTCTACAGTTCTTACATCAAAAAAGGTGATTTGTTCATTCATTCATTTATTTCAAAGTATTAAAATCTTTATAAATGCCAGGCACCATCTTAGGCATTAATGATATGAAATGACTAAAACAAGATTCGCGCCCACGTGCTGCTCATCATCTTGGAGAGTCATATAGGCAGTGCATTCACAAAACAATGACCCAGGGGAAAAAGGCGTTGCTGTAACATCATTTATTTTTTGACTTCATAATCTTGTGGGGCAAACACTGAGCCAAGACCAAGCCTCCTTACTCAATCAGACCATCGTTTTGGGTGGTGTGGCTGTGGAATCTTCTTCTAGTTGTATGGTCAAGATCACGAGTCTTCGAAGGCTGTATGTGAATTGAGAAAGTGGACCCGTCCTATTAGTGAGTAGATAGTAATTGGGGCAAATCTGCTTTTCCAAAATCGAGAGTGAAAACTTCCCCAAACTTAATTTGGGTCAGTTTGGGTAAGTTCATGAGATTAGATAAATCACAGAATGGAAGACTCAGCAAGAGATCGTAGGGACAAACAACAAAAGAAGACATCCAGTAGGGACAAATACAAAGAATATATAAAGTGAAATGAAAGGAAACAAACCCCTAGACATAAAAAGTGAGCCTCACCGCTAACACTTGACATATCTGACAGGACCATATCAACAAGCTGTGCTGTATTTTCTTTTGGCTGTTCCTGGTCTATTTTTCTCTCTAGACATGTTTCTTTAAAAAGAAAATCCAGATTTCCAGGGTTGGGCAGAGCATTGGGAAGAAATGACAGGAGGCAGGCCCTGTCAAGGAAAGACGTTCTCTCTGGAAGGAAGTGAGAGGCCAGAAGGGAAGGCTGGCTGCTGTAAGCAGGCTTCCTCGTCGCCCCTCCATGTGTCTTTTCCCTCCCACTCCTGTGGGCACTTTCTTTCTTGGCTCTGTGAGGATTTAGGAAAGTCACGACAAAAATCCTGTCATGTGCTGGAAAAGGAGAAAAAGTTTTAGATCTCTGCCTTTTCACAAATGGAGAGTTTCTTGGAAACCGATGTGCAATTTGAGAGCTGCTGTGTCTTGTTAAAGCTACTTTAACATTCTCTCCAAGTCCCGACACACCCTGCCTCCACCACCTTAACAAACAAAAATACCCGCCCCCCCAAACACACACACACACACACACACACACACACACACACACACACACGAAATCTAACTTAGTTGGCAGCCAGCATCATCTATCCCAGGGCTACCTCTAAGGACTGTTGATTTATCTTGGACTGACTTGAGACATTTCCCCTCTGATCTTCCACTGGCAACGTTTCTCTCCAATGTTTCCTCACTGCCTCCCTCGGCTCTCATTAATTAACCGCTCCTCCCTGTGACTAAACGTGGGCCCTTGTGTTTGGCTGTAGCGAGGATTATGACATTTTGCAAACACACACGCACCACTAGGGAAAATATCTTGAGTAACACACGGGCAAAGGAAGTTAACTCAGAAAACCCATTTTTAAAAACCTGTTGAAGCAAGTAACCTAAAAAGAAAAGAGGGGAAAATAGACTGATGGTTTGGTGACATTTACTTATTCCCGACATGATATTTGAAAAGGCAGATACAGAGACTGGCACTTGCTATTTAATTGAGGTTCAGGTATTTCAAAGCTCGCTTATCTCCCCAGCCCGTCTGGTGTTTCCATGGTGTTCCTTTTCCGCTTCTATTAGTCTGGAACGTGGGTAGCAAGTTGATGAACATTTTTAATGAGTAAATCCTTTTCTACACCAAATTTTATAGATAATTAAGTCTGATTTATAGGGCAGGTTTCAGCGACAGTGAAAGAAGGAGAAAAGAAATGCAAAGAGGAGGGGGCCCAATTATTGGAGCTCTGGGTGGGCTCTGCTTTGTTTGTATAACCTTCTCAGCAGGCACTTTGCAGGGCTTGCAGTGAGTTTTCTGATGCAGAATGAGACTCCATAAGACTCCATGATGGTTTTTGGTTTAGTTTGTTTGGTTTTGGTTTTTAGGCAAAGGACTTCTCTAGTCCAAGAAACAGAGCCTGGGCTTTATTCACTGCTCGTCACTTTTACTCTGAGTTACGCTCAACGAAAAAACACACATAAAAAGCCTTAGAGTGCACCACTAAAGAATTTGCCCTTTCAACATATATTTGTTAAGCATCTTCTATGTAGCAAACACCATTCTAGATGCTGGAGATACAGCAATCAGCAGTGCAGGCAGTTCAGACTCATTGTGATGTGAAATGGACTCAGTGAAGAAAATGTACACAAAAGGCAGTGTAATGCTGATAAGGAAACTGAGACCAGAGAGGGAAAGCTGATTGGTCAGCATCACACAGCTGGAGCTGGGTCTAGAGTTCAGGTCTCCCGACTTCCAGGCCAGACTCTTCTTAATGCACTGCTCCTCTTGGTCATTTGTGGAATATGTTAAATGCAAAAAACCCAGCAATAGCTTATGTGTTGAACTGGCTCACATGCCACTAGGTAACTGTATCAACTGACCTTGAAACACTATGTCAAGTAGTTGTTTGATTAAGTCCAGTCTCATTTTGAATGGCCATATATATTTCTAATAGCTCTTCTATCCCTTTATCTGTTTGTGTTCGTTAACGGATTGAAAAATTTGCGGTTGGTTTGAGTTATGGGTCCTGAAATATTTTTGGTACTGCTGAAGTTTAATCACATATAAGATTTTATCAATCACCGTTCCCTATCTTAACTCCCCTCTGAAGGAATGTGTTCAAATAGGTTTTTAAAAGCCAAGATCATGCTCATCACCAATCATCATCATCAAGAGATTACTGAGTGATACATGTGTTAGATACCTTATATAAAAATGTTAAAAATAGTTAGTCCTCTGAAATGAGACTTAAATGGCACACTGCCAAACTCTGCTCTAGCGCTTAACTTAGATGTCAAGAAGCATATACGTCTATGGGTAGCCTGCTTGCATCTTATTTTTCCTTTGAATATCTTTCTGATTAGAATAGTAATATAAAGTTGTATCTAATTTGCACATAACAAAATATATCGTATAGAAAATGAAAGCTCTATCCCCAGAGGGAACTATTAACAGCATGATACATACTGTTCTAAATTTTTTTTTTTTTTTTTTTTTGCGGTACGCGGGCCTCTCACTGTTGCGGTCTCTCCCGTTGCGGAGCACAGGCTCCGGACGTGCAGGCTCAGTGGCCATGGCTCACGGGCCCAGCCGCTCCGCGGCATGTGGGATCTTCCCGGACCGGGGCACGAACCCGTGTCCCCTGCATTGGCAGGCAGACTCTCAACCACTGCGCCACCAGGGAAGCCCTGTTCTAAATTTTTTATATGCATACTGACATGGGAACACACGTATGTGCTGCAATATTTCAGTCACTTAATCTTGTATTTTCGTTGTCTGTGCAAGTCCAAACATATAAATCCACGCCTATATTTTTGAACAGCTATATAGTACTTTCTGTAAGGCTGAACAATATTTTATTTAACCAATCTATCCTTAATTAATATTTAGGTTATTAACAGTTACTCCCTATCAAAATGAGTGCTACAAAGTTCATTTTTGTATATATTTATTTGTGAACTGTATTCATTAACCCAGAATTCCCTGTTTTGCTTTTAGATCTCAAAGTCAAAGCACATGGTCTGATAGACACACACACATAATGTATTATATTAACATAGTTAATATATTATAATATATATAATTTAGTAATAATATAATATAATTATATATTTATATTTTAAAGTAATATATTACTATATTTATTATTAATATATTAATACATATTCAATGTATGTATGCATATATTTTTCCCATAGTCAAAGAACTGTCCCATTTGAATTTGAAGGTAGTTAGCAAACCCAAAGAAATTCCCAAATTATCTACTCATCTTCCTCAACAAATTATGCAATTGTGAAATAAATAAATCCACATTCTGTATCACTTGGTTGGGCTATGTTATTTAAAGCTGGGTAAGTGAGGTAGTGGTTCTTAGCAAAACTAATTTAAAATTTAAATTTTAAAACTAATTTAATTTAAAAGAAATTCTTCATAAATCAAGCTGCTATTACTCTAAGTCAATTAAACCAGTCTCCCTCAAAGAAAAACCTAAGGACACAAATTCCGTTATTAGAAGGATGTTTATTAAAATGTCTCTGTGGTTTATTGATTTATTTAGTCTGCTCCTTTAAGAATATGGTGATTGCAGAGCTGAGACTGATACCAAATGCTTGGAAATCCCCATCATAATTGTATTTAGAGACAATAAAAGTAGTGTGTCAATATGAAAGAGTTAAGTAAAAACCTTTCTTGGAGGATGTTTCTCATTCTAACCAGATATGTCCGTTACTTCCATCTGTTGTCCTGTTAGCCCTCATTAAGGATTCATTTTTTATACAATTTTTTACATACATTTATTTATTGATTTATATTTATTTTTGGCTGCATTGAGTCTCTGTTGCTGCACGCGAGCTTTCTCTAGTTGCCGCGAGCAGGGCTACTCTTCGTTGAGGTGCGCACGTTTCTCATTGCAATGGCTTCTCTTTGTTGCAGAGCATGCGTTTTAGCCGTGCGGGCTTCAGTAGTTGCGGCTCTCGGGCTCTAGAGCGCAGTCTCGGTAATTGTGGCTCACGGGATTCGTTGCTGCGCGGCATGTGGGATCTTCCAGCACCAGGGCTCTAACCAGTGACCCCTGCATTGGCAGGCAGATTCTTAACCACTGCGCCACCAGAGAAGTCCCAAGGATTAATTTTTAAGTTTCTTGGAGAAGAAAGCTGGGGATAAAACTTTAGCGGATTGTTCCTTATATCCTTCTTACTGCTGGTATCTTATCACTGTTATGCTAGATTTTGTCTGGGTTTTGGCTTCCTATTTTCTTTGATTCCTTGGCCTGGAACAATGGGGCTTTGATGTTTTCTCTTTGCTCTTTGCTGTGATGCAAGTCTGAACTTCAGCACAGCCTTCTCTGTGCCGCAACTCTGAACCCTTTCCTGGCTCCACTTTGTTGAACACAGACTTCAAAGCATAAAACAGTCTGCAGGAAACCTTACAGATAGTTGATATAAGACCCTTATTTAAGAGATGAGGAAACTAAGCCCAGAGAGGTTGACTTGTCTAGAATCTTACACAAATAAGGATTAGAACCAGAATTCATACCACCTGATTCTCAGTTTTGTGTCATTTCAGCAGTACATCTGTCAGCCTCTCAGGGTTTCATGCCGTCCTCATAGACTTGGCCCCAAATTTTGACCTTCACACCGAGAATTATTGCTGCCTGTATTATCTGACCAAGAATTAGTGATTACTCCTTATTGTGGGTTGAAGTGGACATAAGCAATAGGTTTTCAAGGCATCTATTTTAGTGTCAGCACTGGTCCTGTGAGTAAAACACTTCTGATCTTCTGGCTGATGACCTCTATTTCTTTGGAGCTCTAATGCTCTCATGGGAAGATAAGCCCTGGGCATTATTTTCTGTTTTAGTATCTGTGTAAATGCTCGGCACCCTTAATTTGGCTAATCAGGAAACATTGTATATTTTTATAGTAGTGGGTCTCAAATTAACATTTTTAATGGTAGAGTTACACGCTTTCTCTTTATGATCAAAGTGTGAATGCACAATAGCATGTATGGAGTGGTGATAGCATGGAGTTTACGGTCAAATGGGTAACAGTTCGAAACCAGCTCTCACCACTTGCTAGCTGCATGACCTCCAGCTACTCAACATGAGTAAATAAAGCTCAGTTTTTTCATCAGTTATGATTCCTGCTCTGAAAGGTTGCTATGGGAATTAAATGAGATATGTGTTAATTCAGGACCTAATATGGAGCCTCGCCCATTTGGAGTCCCTCATAAATTCCACTTTGCTTTCTTTCCCACCTTCCTCTTTCCATTTTTGCCACTCAAAAGCCCCTGCTCAAGAGAGGAAGTGGAAGAGAGTTGAAAAAGTCTAAAGATATCAATTTTAGTTTTTCTTCTTTTTTTGAAAACGAGAATTTTTGCTGAAGGTGCCGCATTATAAATGGACTTCTCAAAAGCCACTTGTATCAGTAGTCTGATCATTTATTCCTTGATGAAAAATATTTTGGTCTATTAGCAAGAAGGAAGATTAACTGCACATTAATCAAAACCTTCATGATGAGTAGAAGTGTGCATACATCACAGAAACTGCCAGAGAGGTGCCACTGTCACGACTGGTAAAGTGTGTTTTGTGTCTTTTTTTTTTTTTGCGGTACGCGGGCCTCTCACTGTTGTGGCCTCTCCCATTGCGGAGCACAGGCTCCGGACGCGCAGGCTCAGCGGCCATGGCTCACAGGCCCAGCCACTCCGTGGCATGTGGGATCTTCCCGGACCGGGGCACGAACCCATGTCCCCTGCATCAGCAGGCGGACTCTCAACCACTGCGCCACCAGGGAAGCCCTGTTTTGATTCTTTGACTGCAGTCTCAGATGACTGAAGAGGAGCCTGACTACTCAGTTAACTGGGAAAGCCGAAAATGTTCTTAAAAATCCATAGGTGGTGATTTTTTGAAGAGAAGTTTGATTTTATTTTACTTATATTCCCCCTCCCCCAACCCAGGCAATTAATTTCTTACTGGTCCTCTGCCTGGAAACAGTAGGAGAAAATGAGTTTCTAGAAGTATATTTCTAAATTAGCAATCATCTCGGTGATGTGCCACACTTAGCCAATGTAGTTTATTTTGTAGTTATTGTCTGTTTTCTAAAAATATCTAGAGAAGGCTATGTGTATCTTGGTAATTCCCTGGAAGCTGAACCAGAGCATGATAAAGGCTGTCAGAGTGCCATTTGGGGTTCTTAACCATTGTTTCTGGCGTGAGGCAAGGGGTAGGTCTTATCAAAAGAAAATTATTCTGTCTCCAACTGGAAATTCTCCTCTGGATAACGTAAGTATTTAATCCAAAACTTCCGGTAAAAAGTCTAGTTAGATTCAGGGTATCAGCACCAAAAAAAATTACTATCTTTGAAAGCTGTGAAGGGAAGCCCCACTGAAAGCTCAGTAGTCACAAAAATAAAGAAGGCTTCACAGGGTGTAAATTCACTGTCAGAGGTGGAGAGCTGTTATTTAGCTATTTACTAGTATGCCATTATATCAGCATATAATGGGACAGAGTAATTCAGGAAACAGTGATGCAGAGCTGGAGAGTCTGTGTGTGTGTGTGTGTGTGTGTGTGTACGCACGTGTGTTTAATAAGGTCCACTAAGCTCTCAACCACCCATAGACAGAATTGTCTTCCTTATTTTTGCCTTTTCCCCAAGGCATGCACTGCTACACTGCATGTATATGGAGTAGCTTTAGAGATGCAGTAGTGTATCAGGAAAAGGGAAGTATAAGTTGTGAGTCTCCAAGGAGCATTGTATTGGGTTTATGACCCATTTGGAAATGTAGCCACAATTTCATTTCATCCTAGAGACCCCCATGGAGCAGTAACAGGGGAGAGTAGGATGATTCGCCTAATTTCTTTGATGTAAATTTAAAATTTCTCCTGACAGTTTATGTTGGAAGACTGGGGCTTGAATGCATCATCCTGAAGAATTTTTGCCATTGCCCAAAAATGTGGGGCTAGAGAGAGCAGATGCTTGAAAATGCCGTTGACATTTCCAAGTTTTTATAGCCCTGGTACATAGCCCAGTAACTCTAGCATGCTTCACACATGGAGAAGGATCATTTGTCATTTTGATGCCAAAATGATACTCACAAATCTAAATGAAATGGATTACTTCTTTCTGTCTCCTGCTTGGACAAAGTAGAGGCATTTCAGGCATTTATTGGTCACCTTGTGTACGCTTGAATGGCAGTATGGTATCAGTATTTGCTCTGTGGCAGTGGAAACAAGGGTCTCCGAAACTGATCATGATGGCAGAAAGTGCAAGTTTCTGCCGTGCTCAATTAGGGCATGATTTATTTGGCAGAAATGACTTTACAGAGAAACATACAAATAAGAGTCATTAAAAGTGCATTTAATTCTGAAAAAATTCACATTCAAATAGCTGGTACACACTTATACACACCATTCTTTGTATTTAAATAAAAGCATTTACCTGCGTAACTCAGCAGCTTGCCAGCACTGAAAATCTGGACAACTTCCCAGACAGTAGATATTTGGCATTTTGAGTTGTAGACATTACAATGTCTACAACTCTATGACAGTCTCCCTGCTCTCAGGGAATTATTCCTTTATGTAAAACTCAACCCTTGAATATTACCAAAGAATATACTGAGGTCAAGATTACTATATTTTGCTACTGGATAAATGACAGTGGCCAGGGACCTGGTTAGAATCAAGTTTCTACTTCTCTGGAAACCTAAAGATAATGGCAAGATCAATCAGTCTCCAAACATTTATCGAGTGTCCACACTGACCACAAGGCATTCTGGAAGTCTGTTGCTTTCTCTGGCCTGCATGCCTAAAGGGTTCCGTAAATTTAACTTACCTGTCAAATGCATGTGAGATGATCCTGCCAGGGCAAATTTTGTTTGCTTCCAATGCCTATACAGAAGTTGTTGTCCTATACCTTGGATTTATGGATTTGTAGAGCAGGTGGCCCTGGGACACATCCCATGGGCAGGTAGGCAGGTCTCCACTGGGAGGCTGGAGTCTGTGCCAGACAAACTCTTCTAAGTGCTAAGGATTTTCAGGTGATCCTGTGGTCCCAGAAGATGCCACTATAACCCCTTTCATAATCGTCCACCCCCTGCTTCGCCAGGTAATCGTCTGATGGGCTCATTTGCCTTGAACTGGAGAGCTGAGCTGCTTGGTTCCCACCTGGAAGTTGGATTCCATTTTCAGCCCTTGGGCAGGTGGAATTGAGGGGAAGGCAGTGATTCAGTTGTTCATCAGGCTTGTTGACTTTCCACCCTAGCTATCACCTTCCTTGTGAATAAAATCCTACCTTGAATCGCAATTCCAATAACTGGGATAAATCTTTGGTACCCCTATGTTTACCGTCTGCCTCTGCCTAGAACCCTATATTCTCCACCGCTACGATCCTGTCCTGCCACGGGGGTCATTTTATGGACCTGTACTTTAGTGTTTGTGGTTGGCTCCTTTTACCTGTTGCCAGATTTCCCCAACATCAACTCTGCCTGCTGCCAACCTGGCTCCTGATGCTGCATTTGCCTTCTTTGCCAGCACACCTGTTGCTCACTCCTGACGCTCCCTTGATGCACATTTGCCATCTGCCTGGACTTTCTCTTGTCTATATCCTGCCGTTGGGGATGTGTCCTGCCCTCTGTGTCTGTAACTATGCTTAGAACATAGTTTGATAACAATGAATATGCAAAACTTTCAAAAACCAAGATAGAAGTTTAATTTGTCCTATTCTCTAGCAAGCCCTCGCTATGGAATATATTGCTCATGAGACATTGTAACACCGAAAATATTTGTATAAAAAGTTCAAGCTTGGGCTTCCCTGGTGGCACAGTGGTTGAGAGTCTGCCTGCAGATGCAGGGGACACGGGTTCGTGCCCCGGTCTGGGAAGATCCCACATGCCGCGGAGCGGCTGGGCCCGTGAGCCATGGCCGCTGAGCCTGCGCGTCCTGAGCCTGTGCTCCGCAACGGGAGAGGCCAAAACAGTGAGAGCTCCGCGTACCGCAAAAAAAAAAAGTTCAAGCTTGAGAGATTATTGCCCCAAATAAATGAATCAGCATTGATTTCCAAAAAGTGAGTGTGGATTAAAGTTCTGGAAATGGGAAGCAAATGTCATCAAATATAAATGATTTTAATATTTCTAAGGATGTGTGCTGATGGACTTTACCAGAGCCAGATGGTGGCTGTCTTTCAACATGCCAAGAGGTGTTTTTTAAGTGACAGGAAACCTTGAAAGGGAGATGTGATGGCTCCTGATGGGAGGACAGGGGAGAGAGATGGAATACCTATCTGGTCAGGTGTCGGGGGGTTGCTGAGGCAGAGGCAGAAAGGAAAGTGCACTTTCAGTGAACCTGTGTGTTGACAGAAAGAAGGGAGAAAGAGGCTTAAAGGAGTAGAGAGGAATTGAGCCCGGGTTAAGGGCCTAAAAAAACAGCAGTTTGAAAAGGATTAGGAGGAAGGAAAGGAGAGACAAAATAGAAAGGAAATAAGATTAGGTGGTGACAGGGAGGGCAGGAGGGTGGGGTGCAGGAAGGGGAGAGAGACAACAGAAACCAGGAAGAGCTGATTATATTGGAATTCAGTTTAGGGAGAGTGAATCACAGATGAGGCTTCACAGTTAAAAGAAATACTCAATGGGCTGAACCAGGAGGGTCTCCAGTTAAGTACATGAAGCAGCCATCACTAACAAAGGCTCTCCCAAAGTCAAAAGGGTCTGGGCCCAGACAGGAAAAGATGTCTGTATTCATAGATCTTGGGATCAGCAGAAGGGGCCTTGACAAGTGCCTGGCAGAGATACCAGGGAAGACTTAGAGGAAAGCCAAGGCTATGTCTTAGGAGGGGCTAATGGATGAGAGAGAGAAACAGTAAGAGCACACACCAGGGACAGATTGTTGGATTCAAACCCATGCCAAATGGAAGCCCTTGTTTGTAAGTGGCCCTCGATATTTACTGACTTGTGCCTTAAGAGTCCTTCCTGCAGTAGGATCCTTGCATCAGCTCTTTTTGAATTATGTCAGACGGCAGCAGAGCTGAGCAGAGGGGTTACAAGGGTGAGCTTTAGTCTCAGGGCTTTTGTTTGAATCCTGGCTCTACCATTTATGGGCTACATAAGCTTGGACAAGTTATTTAATCCCTACATACTTTAGTTTCTTCATCTGTGGAATAGCAACAATAATAGAATTTACTTCTCTGAATTTCTGTAAGGATTAAATGAGATAATGTTCATAGTAATATTAAAGGTCTCTGTTAACATAAGAAAGGCAGCCTGTCCAGAAAGGAGAATGTGTTTCCTTGCTTTTAGTCGCCTCTGGATGTATCAGCAGATAACTGAAGAGAGACCAATAATAACTAATGGGGTTAATAACTAGGTAGGGTGACAGATGGTGACTAGACTTACTGTGGTGATCATTTTGCAGTGTACACAAATATGATTATGTTGTACACCTGAAACGAAATAATGCTATATGTCAATTAAACGTCAAAAAACACCAATCTAACAAAAAACAACACTAACAAGGAATGTAACTGGAGGAGCCTTATGTCTGCATTCTCCCCTTAGCTTGGGAGCGGGGTGTATGTGGCAGCCTGTTTCATGGCAGGATGCAAGGGGATCCACTCCCTTCCCTATGAGGGAGCCAACAGTTCAGCTAAGGCTTTGAGGTTGTATTATTTTGATTTTTTTGGACACCCAAGCAGCAGAATTGGTCAAGGTCTTCATATACTATTTCACCACTTATTAGACTTGTTGAATACAACAAATTATGAAAGTTTAAAGTACAATTCGCATTTAATACCACATCCAGAAAACACATTCCACTTGAAAATAAACTAGAATGTTCATGAGTTGAATTCTGAAAAGGTAATTTAACATCAGTGAGAAATGAAATAATAGATGATGCTGAAAGACATGTGAGGCTGCCATACACCTGAGGTGCTGAGGCAATTGACTAATGGGAGATAGACCATTTGAGATATTCAGCCTTGGATATATTTTAGAGTTATGGATCTATTTATAAGATTGTCTTATATCATTCAGCTTGTTCCCTTCACAATTCTAGAGCCTTTTGCAGAGGATGAAGCCAAAGAATTGTTGGGCACCAACAATTCAGCATTTTGACCAGCTGCTATACCTGTCCAAAATAGTTAGGTCAGCTTCTGCCAGATGAGAAAATTGCTTCCTGGGTATGGACTAGGCACTATTGGGAAGGTTGCTAATCTTTTTAAGTCTTGAATATGTGACCTCGTTTCTTTGCCTAATGTAGTCAAAAGTATGTTTCTTCCAAAGGATCTGTTTGTAATTGTCTCAAGAACCTCTTTTTGGATTATATACTTAAACAATAAAAAAATTTCCTTAGAGCATAAAGAATTTTAAAGTGAATGGTTTTAGGATGGACCCATGGAGAGTATCTCAGAATATCTGTTCACAAATTCCTGTAGCCAGGCTGTTCTAGTGGTTGTAAATGCCTTGGGTGCAGCTTTTTGTGGTAGAATCTAGTTTCTTAACAAAGAGGCTTCTAATGCCCCTTTCAAAGTTGATGGAAGATTTCTCTCTCAAGGAGATATGCAGCATATTCAGCCTGTAGCTTCTGGGAATACCATCTGTGTGATGATTACAATCTTGAGAAGTGCATAGTGGCCTCCACATGCTGGCAAAAAGCCTCATGTTGATATCTTTACCGACTGACACAGCAGAGCTAGTATTGACTGCCATCTGG
Source organism: Monodon monoceros (assembly GCF_005190385.1). NCBI lineage: Eukaryota > Metazoa > Chordata > Mammalia > Artiodactyla > Monodontidae > Monodon > Monodon monoceros. The sequence continues at coordinate 96,566,628 of NW_021703774.1, forward strand.
CCCTCTTGGGCCATTTTCTAATTCTGTGCAAAATGCTGCAGTATCCTCAGATATCTTTCCATGAACCCCCTGAAACTTCCCATGAATTCCCAGGCTTGTTTGTCATGATTGCAAGGTAAACTCTCCAATGCCAGATGAAGTGACTGCTATGCCCTTTTCTGAAATTTATTTTGAAGTTTTCTGAATATTTTTTTAAGATGGTGCCACCTTTTATATTCTGAACATCAGTGATAGTATGAATCTAAGTATAGGTTCAAGGACATACATTCTGGTAATAGTAGGATTCACAGACTTTTGTAATATGGACAGAAATACATCGGCTTCTCTTACTTTCAGACTCTTTAACAACTTGAGGACACACATGGAACTTTCTCCTCTAACTGCCCTCACAGTTCCATCTAAGAAGTTGAAATGACCAAAAAATAAAATACAATAAATAAAAAAACAGGGGAAATCTGCATCAAAATGGGAAATTTGGGAGTATTACCATTTCCTTGACTGCCACTTTGACTGAATTAACTATAATATAGGTGGAATAAAATCGAAAGAAGTCATTGCAGCTTGGTATACGTTCTCTTCCCTAACATAGCAGTAAAGTGTTAAAGTATCTGGAAAAGAGTAAAGTACCTGGTAGAGTCCAATTGACACCTACTAAACGCAGTGGGCCGTGGGACAGATGGAAGCATTCTCCTTAGAATTTCTTTTTCTTTGAAGGCTGACACATTGAGTTGTGGCTGCCCTGGGAGGTTGTGAGGTTTATGCAAATGGACACACTATAGACAATACAGTAGTAAAGCAGAATTCTATCTGAATACCAGTGGTTATTTTCCCTGACCAGGGGGTAGCACCAGAAAGGAGGCCTGGACAGTGACACAAGGTAAACAGTGTGGAGAGCAGGGCAACAGAAAGCTAAGGATAGCTGTGGCCACTCCCCTCAACATATGCTTGGAGACCATGGCATAAACTTCCCAGGGCTTGGACTCTTTTTCCCCATTCCTCATTTGATTGGATCTTGTACATCTATCTGCCCTCTAGCATGAGGTCTGGAAAAAGGTTTCTCATCAGGAAGATAAAATAGAGGTTGGGAGGTAATACACTCTCTGCTCCTAAGCAAATATGAGGTCAGGAGATCCAAATTTTCATTCGAAGATAAATAATAACAAGGAACAGCAAAAAAGATTTTTCAACATAAAAGAACAAGGAAACTAGGGTACTTTAGAGTAGAGAAACATCATTTTAAAACAATTTTTTGAAACAATACAGAAGTAAATTTATAACATCTACTTTGTGCACCCCATCAAATTCCTGAATACATGGACTTTAGGAAGAGATGAAAGATGAAATGAGAGACAAAAAAGAGAGAGGATAAGAACTGTCTTATGTACACAAATAACAAGATGAGGAAATAATATAATAGGTCTGTAATAGGAGAGTCAAAACATGCACTAGAAACAGGCAAAATCAACACTGAAGAAAATCAAGTCATATATGGAAGGAAATTGAGGAGAGTTTACAAAACTAAGAAGAGATGGAAAAAAAGAGCGAACTTGTGAAATTCAGTGAGGAAATCCAATACGTAGATATTTTATGTTCCTGAAAAAGAGAGAAACAAGACAAAAAGAAGCAACAATCATGTTATTTCTGGATTGCAAAATAGAAGTAGCTACTTGAGATTTCAGAAGGAAACTAGTGGATTCAAAGACCTTACCATGTGCCCAGCAAAACTAATTAGAAGAGAACAGCTAGATACATTATTGGGAAATTTATGAACTTCAAAGATTCACAAATAATTTTCATAATCATCCTGATGGATACTTAGAAAGGAATAAAAGTCAAGGGGTCCCTGAATTTTCTTTGATAATTCTAAAAGCCAGAATAATGATAACGGTGATGATGCCGAGTGACAAAAATAATAACAAAGACTTCCTGAGCATTTTAATGCATCAGGTATTTTTCAACATGCTTTTACATGGTAAGTAAGTGAAACCTCACAACTGATTTAAGACTTAAGTGTTTATGTTCTCTTCATTTTATAGAATAATGGTTTTAATATACCTAAAGAAAAAAATAGAAAATTTAAAAATAACAATAGAATACAGAGGCTAGAACAATGAATCATAAAAGTTACAAAATATAAGTTGGTGGCTTAATTAAGACTAGCCAGGTTAATTATGATCATAAATATAATTAAGTTAAATTCCCCTATTTAAAAAAATGACTCACATTGAGTAAATGAATTAAATAGAACCAAAAATCAAACCCAATTCTATGCTGTCTACAAAAGCAACCTTTCCCTCTACCTCAAATAACTCAGAGCAATTAAAAGTAACAGGATAGGCAAAAATATTTAAAGCAAGTGAAAAAAAAATGGAAGTAAAGAGAGAAACACTATTATTAAAGTAGATTTTAGTGCAAAAGAGCTTTAAATGGAGTAAAGAGGCTAATTTCAAATTGAAAAAGTTATCAATGCCTTAAAGCTGACAGAAATATCAAATAACAAATAAGGTTGTAAAAGATTTAAATGGTTTCAAAACAGATTTAACACATTTAACTATTACCCTGTTTCCTAAATCAGAGATAATATATTTTATTCATTTAAGCAATAAATATTTTTAAAAATTTCAAAGTATATTAGATTAAAAATCTCTGTAAATAAATGCAATGGAGCAAAAAGTGTGCAGGATTCATTGTTTGATCACAGTTCAAGAAAATATATTTAAAAACTCCCTTATTCCAGCTGTTTGGGAATTAAACAACCACGAGAATTTTCCTAAATAATTGTTGGAGTAAAGCAGGATTCAAAAACTGCAGTTTCAATGATAAGAAAATAGGGAAAGTCAGAACAGCACATATCAAAACATGAGAGATCCAGTCAAAACTGTAATCACAGGCAAAATCAATATGCTTTAATGATTTATTTAAAACATGTATTAGACTAGCAATCAGATTAAAAAATGAAATGAGAAATTTGATCCTTAAATGATAAATAAGCATTTGATAGTATTCAAACTAGTTATTATGCAATCTGTTCATAAATTAATAATAGTAGAATAATCTTTTAATATGGTAGGGCATAGCTATCATACTTAATGGAAAATTCATGAACCATTCCCATTAAATACAGCAAAGATGTCTGATACCATTGCCATTATTCAACATTCTTCAAGAAGTTCTAGCCAATGCAACATATAAAGAAAAAGAATTCAGATAAATAAGTATTATAAGAGATTTACATAATGTGTGAATTTTCTATTTGGGAAATCCAATAAAATCAACATAAAAACAAATAAAAAATAGAATTCAATAAAAAAGTGAAATGCAAATAAAGTATAGAAAAATTAACTATATATCTACATATTATCAATAATCACAGTGCAATATAAATGAAGCACTAGTCACTTTAGAAATACAAAATCTACATAAGTTCTTGAATAAATTTAACAAGAAAGAAACTCATTAAACTTATTTTAAAATTTATATGAAAGAATCATTATAAAACTATAGTTATAAAATCTGTTGCCAAAAACATTAGACAAATAGAATAGTCTAGAGATCTCAGAAGCAGACTCGTGTTTATGTGGAAAATTAATATACAATAGAGGGAGCCCAAGGTATTAATAGAAAAGAGACGGATTGTTTAGTAGATAGTATTGGGGAAAATGTCTTACTATATAAAGAAAAATAAAATATGATGTATAGAGAAGGATTCCAGATGGGTAAAATATCTAAATGTGAAGGTAAAACCATAAAGCTAATAGAAAATAACACAGAAGAATATCTTAGTATCCTAATTGTGGAAAAATACAACACTCCAGAACCATGGGGTGGAAAACTGCTGAACCTGATTGCATCACACTAAAGATTTTTATTCAGTGTTGGACACCATTGGGACCAATATCTAGAATATACATGAGCTGCATATGAACAAATAAGAAGCAGATATGAACCCCAATAGAAAAATGATCCAGGAATATATGTAGAGGCAGTTCATCAAAGAGAGAACCTAAGGGACTAAAACGCTTACAAAGAGATGCTCAAAATCATTAGTAATTAGATGAATGCAAAGTAAAATAACAATGACATATCCCTGAAGATCTGTCAGATAGATAAAATATTAGCTGATACAGCTAAGTGTTGGTAGGTGGAGGGAATGTAGGAATGCTCAGGAACTGCTGGTTAGAATATAGAATAACACAGACAACCTGTAGCAAACTGGCAATACCTAACCAAATTAAATAGAGGCATGCCATATGACAAGTGATTCCTCTCCTTATAAAACCATAATTGGAAATGAATGAAGACATTCCTCGAAGCATTGTTTGTGGTGACAGGTAGTTGGAGGCAATCCAGTAAGTCTTTGCTGGGGGAATGGATATATAAATATTGTGATTGCATGCTATGGAAATCCATACCAGTTAGGATTAATGAACAACATGTAGATGTATACTTAGAGCAACATGGCTAAAATTTAAAAACCTTGGGTGTAATAAAAAAAGGCAAGAAACAATAGAACCTACAACACACAATGGCATGTGTAAATTAGCAATTCATGTACACAAACAAATACACATTAAACAGAAACCCAGAGGAAGACTTGAAACAATATAAAAACCAATGAAAATTGTTCCATTTGAGGCAAGGGAGGAAATAGGAATGGGGAATAGAAGTCAAAGGGAATAAATAAATAAATAAATAAATAAATAAATAAATGGAGTCTTGAAAGGTAGTGTAAAAGAATAAAAAGAAGGAAGGGAAGGAAGGAAGAAAATAAAATAGTAAATTTAATACATAGTAGGATGTTTTTCAAGGACTAAAAGGAAGACTTTACTAAAAGAAAATGCATGCCATATTCTCAGATTTGAAAGTTCAGAATTATAACTATGTCAATTTTCAGAAAATTTAGTCATAAATGTCATTCAATCCCATTAAGAATTTGTGGGACATTGCTTTTGTAACTAAATGAGGTGATTAGGTGCTGGATGCCTTCATTTTATCCCTCTGACTCTTTTCCACCCTGCTCTGTATCCTGTAAGTCTGATCTAGAAAGAGTGCATCACAGGCCTCTCTTACCTTCTGGTTTTGGGTTGAGTTTGCCTGGCAATAGATAAAGGGCAAGAGGTAGGTTATTGGTGGGGAGTAGTATTTATTCTAACCCATGCCTCCTTGATCCAGAGCACTGGGATTTGGATAAGCCCTCTAATGTCAAGTAGATCTTGACACAGCCCTCTCTGCACCTTCAGACCTAAGGGTGATAATGATTTTTGGCTGTAACTAACCCCAAGATGAGGCACTATTTATAGTTGCATAATAACAACCACAAAAATTTTCAGAAAGATTAACAAGGAGTGACTTGTACTATCAGATAAATTTAAGTTGTATCCAAAACTACAGTAATTAAAACAAAGTGATTGTCATACAAGGATTGGCCAACTATGAGAAAGCCCTGATATACAACCCTATATATTTGTGTTTTTATTTGTGCATGTATATATATGAATAAAGGTAAGATTTCAGTAGTTTGGGGAAATTTATTTTATAACTAAAAAATTAAATTCCTATAGAGAAATTTATAAAGAAAGAAAGAGGTCTTCCCTAGTGGCGCAGCGGTTGAGAGTCCACCTGCCGATGCAGGGGACACGGGTTCGTGCCCCGGTCTGGGAGGATCCCACATGCCGTGGAGTGGCTGGGCCCGTGAGCCATGGTCACTGAGCCTGTGCGTCCAGAGCCTGTGCTCTGCAACGGGAGAGGCCGCAACGGGAGAGGCCACAACATTGAGAGGCCTGCATACTGCAAAACAAAAAAAAAAAAAAGAAAGAAAGAAAGAAAGAAAAGAAATTGATTAAAAATTAATTTGAAATCTGGTTGAGAAGGATATACTTAAGCATAAAAATATAGATAGAAACTATAAAGACAAAGAGTGATTGATTTGATTATACAAAATATATAAAAATAAAGTGTTAATATGTTAAATTATAGAAATAAAATTAAAAGGCAAATGTCAAATAAAAATACATTTGTGAACTGTTAAAAATATAACAGGCTGCTCGGACAAGCACAGAGGTTTGAGGAATGACCAAGGCTAGGGCAGGGCTGAATGAAAAGTTTCACATCCTACATGAGATCACTCTTTCAAGACTAGGAGAGCTGATTGTTTCAGCTACTATATAGAAACTAAAATGAGTCAAGTGAAATGAAGAAACAGGAATATGTTCCAAATGAAAGAACAATATAAAATCTCAGAAACAACCTTAAAAAAATGGAGATAAGTAATTTACCTGATAAAGACTTCAAAGTAATGGTCATAAAGATGCTCATTGAACTGGGGAGAAGAATAGATGAACACAGTGAGAACTTCAACAAAGAGATGGAGAATATAAGAAAGTACCAAATATAAGTCACAGAGCTGAAGAATACAATAACTGAACTGAAAAGCACACTAGATGGGTTCAATAATAGACTAGATGAAGTAGGAAAAAGGATCAATCAACTCCAAGACAAGGCAGTGGAACTCAACCATCAGAGCAGCAAAAAGGAAAAAGAATGAAAAAAATATGAAGGTAGCTTAAGGGGTTTATGGGGCAACATTAAATGACTAACATTTACATTATAGGGCTCCCAGAAGGAGAAGAGAGAGAGAAAGGGGCAGAAATCTTATTTGAAGAAATAATGGCTGAAAACTTTCCTAAGTTGGAGGAAGAAACAGACATCCAGATCCAGGAAGCCCAGAGAGTTCCAGATAAGATAAGCCCAAAGAGATCCACGCCAAAACACATTACAATTAAAATGTCAAAAGGTAAAAACAGGAGAGAATATTAAAAGCAGCAAGAAAAGCCAACTTCCAAACATTCCAGTCAAGAATACTCTATATGACAAAGTTATCATTCAGAATTGAAGGAGAGATAAAAGAGTTTTCCAGACAAGCAAAAGCTAAAGGAGTTCAGCACCACTAAACTGGTCTTACGAGAAATGTTAAAGTGATTTTTTTTTAAGCTGAAAAGGGCACTAATTAGTAAAAAGAACAAATATGAAAGAATAAATCTGACTAGAAAAGTAAATATATAGTAAACATAGTAGATGAATTTCTTGTAAAGCTAGTATGAAGGTGGAAAGGCAAAAGTAGTAAAAATAACTGTGACTACAATAATTAGTTAAGGGATATCCAAATGTAAAATGTGACATCAAAACATAAGATGTGGGTGGGAGGGGAGAGTAATAATTTTGAGCTTTAGAATGGGATCAAACTTAAATTGTTATCAACTTAAAATAGACTGTTAGAGATATAAGTTGTTATATGTAAGCCTCATGGTAACAAAAAAGCAAAAGCTTATAGGAAATACACAAAAGATAAAGATAAAAAGATATAAGCATACCACAAAAGAAAGTCATCAAATCACAAAGGAACAGAGCAAGAGAAGAAAAAAAGGAACAAAGAGAAGCTATAGAAGTAGCTAGAAAATATTTAACAAAATGGCAGTAAGCACATACCTATCAATAATTATTTAAAATGTAAATGGACTAAATTCTCCAATTAAAAACATAGAGTGGTTGAGTGGATTAAAAAAAATATGCATCTATATGCTGCAGAAAGAGACACACTTTAGATGTAAAGACACACACAGACTGAAAGTGAAGGGATGGATAAAGATATCCTATGCAAATGGAAACCAAAAGAAAACTGGGGTAGCTATACTTATATTAGACAATGTAGACTTTAAAACAAAGACTGTGATAAGAGACAAAGGAGGCTGTCACATAATGTTAAAGGGGTCAACCAACAACAAGCTCTAACATTTGTAAATATTTATACACCCAACATAGGTGCACCTAAATACATAAAGCAAATATTAATATACCTAAAGGGATAAATAGACAGTAAAGCAATAATAGTAGGGGAGTTTAGTACTTTAAGTCCACTTACATCAATGGATAGACCATCCAGGACAAAAATCAATAAGGAAACATTAGTCTTAATAAACAACATGTTAGACCAGATGAACTTAACAGATATTTACAGGCCATTCCAACTAAAAGCAACAAAACACACATTTTTCTCAAGTGATAGGGAACATTTTCCAATATAGATCATATGTTAGGCCACAAAATAAGTATTAGTAAATTTAAGAGGATTGAAATCAATGTAAGCATCTTTTCCAACCCCAAAGGTATGAAACTAGAAATTAATTACATGAAAAAAACTGTAAACTTCACAAGTATATGAAGATTAAACAACATGCTACTGAATAACCAATGAGTCAAAGAAGAAATCAAAAAATATCTTGAGACAAAGAAAAATGGAAATGTAACATACCAAAATGTATGAGATGCAACAAAAGAAGTTCTAAGAGGGAAGTTCATAGCAATAAATGTTTAACTCAAGAAACAAGAAAAGTCTCAAACAACCTAAATTTACACCTCAAGGAGCTGGATAAAGAAAAATAAACAAAGCCCAAAGTTAGTAGAAGGAGGGAAATAACAAAGGTTAGAGCAGGAATAGCTGAAATAGAGACTCAAAAGACAGTAGAAAAGATCAATGAAATTAAGAGCTGGTTCTTTAAAAAGATAAACAAAATTGGCAACCCTTTAGCTAGGATCACAGAAGAAAAAAAAGAGATGACTAAAACAAGTAAAGTAAGAAATGAAAGAGGAGATGTTACAACTAATACCACAGAATTACGAAGGATCATAAGAGACTACCATGACCAATTATATGTCAAAAAATTGGACAAGTTAAAAGAAATGGATAAATTCCTAGAAACATATAACCTGCCAAGACTGAATCATGATGAAATAAAAAATCTGAACAGACTGATTACTAGCAAGGAGATTAAATTAGTAATCAAAAACTTTCCAACAACCAAAAGTCCAGGACCGAATGGCTTAATTAGTAAATTCTACCAAACATTCAAAGACTTAATACCAATCCTTCTCAAAATCCTCCAAAAAACAGAAGAGGAAGGAATACTTGCAGATTAATTTTATGAAGCCAGCATTACTCTTATACCAAAACCAGATGAGAGTGCCACAAGAAAAGAAAATTACAGGCCAATATCCCTGATGAACATAGATGCAAAAATCCTCAACAAAATATTAGCAAACTAAATTCAACAATACATTAAAGGATCATATACCATGATCAGCGGAACTGGTCTGTTCCAGCAGTGCAAGGATAGCTCAACATCTGCCAATCAATCAATGTGACACACCACACTAACAAAATGAAGGATAAAAACCATGCAATCATCTCAATAGATGCAGAAAAAGCACTTGACAAAATTCAGTATCCATTTATGATAAAAACTCACAACAAGGTGAATTCAGAAAGAACATACTTCAACATAATAAAGGTCACACATAACAATCTCACAGCTAACATCAAACTCAAATGTGAAAATCTGAAAGCTTTTCCTCCAAGATCAGGAACAAGACAAGCATGCCCATTCTTGTCACTTTTATTCAACATAGCATTGGAAATCTTAGCCGAACAATTAGATAAGAAAAAGCAATAAAAAGAATCCAAGTTGGAAAGGAAGAAGTTAAATAGTCTCTATTGGCAGATGGCATAATATCATATATATAAAGCCCTAAGACTCCTCCAAAAGCTGTTAAAATTAGTAAATGAATTCAGTAAAATTTCAAGATGCAAAATCAATATACAAAAATCTAAGTTTCTATACACTAATACCAAAGTAACAGAAACAGAAATTAAGAAAAAAATCCCACTTACAATTGCATCAAAAAGAATAACATACCTAGTAATAAATTTAACCAAGGAGGTGAAAGGCCTGTACACTGAAAACTATAAGACACTGATGAAATAAATAGAAGAAGATAAAAATAAATGGAAAGATACTCTATGCTCCTGAGTTGGAAAAATTAATATTGTGAAAATGTCCATACTACAAAAAGCAGTCTATAGATTCAACGCAATCCCTATCAAAATTCCAATGACATTTACTGCAAAAATAGAGCAAGCAATCCTAAAGTTTGTATGGAACCACAAAAGACACTGAATAGGGCTTCCCTGGTGGCGCAGTGGATGAGAGGTCGCCTGTTGATGCAGGGGACACAGGTTTGTGCCTCGGTCCGGGAAGATCCCACATGCTGGCTAGGCCCATGAGCCATGGCCACTGAGCCTGCGCATCCGGAGCCTGTGCTCTGCAATGGGAGAGGCCACAACAGTGAGAGGCCCGCGTACTGCAAAAAAAAAAAAAAAAAAAAAAAAGACACGGAATAGTCAAAGAAATATTGAGAGAGAACAAAGCTGGCAGCATCACACTCCCTGATTTTAAACTTTATTACAAAGCTATGGTAATTAAAACAGTATGGTATTGGCATAAATACAGACTCATAAATCAATGGAATGGAACAGAGACCTCAGAAATAAACTCACATATATGTGGTCAATTAATTTACGATGAAGGAACCAAGGATATACAATGGGGAAAGGAGAGTCTCTTCAACAAATGGCACTGGGAAAATTGGACAGCCACATGCAAAAAAAAAAAAAAAACTAGATCACCATCTTACATCTTACACAAAAATTAACTCAAAACATATTAAAAAATTGAAAGTAAGACTGGAAATCATAAAACTCCTAGAAGAGAACATAGGTGGTAAACACCTTGACATAGGTTTTGGCAATGATTTTATGAATCTGACATCAAAAGCAAAAACAATGAAAGCAAAAATAAACACATGGAACTATATTAAACTAAAAGACTTCTGCACAGTAAAAGAAACCATCAACAAAATGAAAAGTCACACCTACTGAATGGGATGAAATAATTAAATATTAAAATAATAATTAAAAAATAATTAAAAATTATTTCCTCCCATTCAGTAGGTTGTCTTTTCATTTTGTTGATGGTTTCTTTTGCTGTGCAGAATAAAGTTGTACATATACAACTCAATAGCAAAGAAAAAAAAAAAAGAAATCCCATTAAAAAATGGGCAGAAAACTGAATGGATATTTCTCTAAAGACTTGCAGATGGCCAACATGTACATAAAAAGATGCTAAACAATGCCAATCATAGAGAAATGGAAATGAAAACCACAATGAGATATCACCTGGCACCTGTTAGAATGGTTATTATCAAAAAGACCAGAAATAACAAGTGTTGATGAGGACGTGGAGAAAAGGGAACACTTGTGCACTGTTGGTAGGAATGTAAATTGGTACAACCACTATGAAAAACAGTATGGAGATTTCTTTAAAAATTAAAAATAAAACTACCATACAATCCAGCAATATATATATATATATATATATATATATATATGCATACACACACATATATACATACACACACACACACACACACACACATATATATATATATATATATATATATAATGGAATATTATTCAACCATAAAAAAGAATGAAATCTTACCTCAAGGACATTATGCTAAGTGAAATAAGTCAGACAGACAAAGACAAATACCTCATGATCTCTTTTGTATGAAGAATCTGAAAAAAACAAGCAAAAAAGCAAGAACAACAACAAAAGAGCTCATAGATACAGAGAACAGATTGCTGGCTGCAAGAAGTGAGAGGTGGGGAGTGGGAAAAAATGGGTGAATTGTTTCTGTTATTTTATTTAGTTTCAATAAATTGAATACAAAATTATATTTGCAATATACGACAGGTAAGTAATTAATTTAAAAAAAATCTCACCTTTCTCAAAGTAATTTAGAGCATGAACAACTCAATAGAAATGAAGAAATTTACACAGGAAAATTGCAAATGCCCAATCAACTTATGACAATAATTTAACTACACCTGTACTAAAATGAATATAAATTAAGATGATATAATACTTATTAATTTGATTAAAATATGAAACCTTGTGTTGGCAGGTTTTGAAAAAAAGAAATATAAATTATTAAAACTTTTTTGGATGCAATGCACATACATATATTTAAACTTTAATTCTCTCTTTTTTTTCTATGAAAGTAATCAGAAACAAAGGCAAAATATATATAAAAGGAAGTTTATTATGACACTACTTGTGATGTTTAAAAATTGAAAATAATCTAAATATCCTAAATTGGTAATTAATTAAAGTAGGGCATATCTATGTGATTGCACACTATAAAGGCTTATAAATTCTTTTCACATTATATTTAATGAAATGCAGGAAATTCTTACCTTTTTTTTGGTTAAAGGAAAGATAATTTCACAGGGTTTTGATGTGTTAAGTATGAGCTCAATTAAATCTAAAGGGGCTGTGTATTCTCAGAAAAAGAACAGAAAATAAGAATGTCAAAGTATTAAAAATTGTTATCTGTGTGTTATTACTGTAAACATAGTCTTAAACTTCATCTTTAAGTATTTCTTCTATTTTCCTAAAATATATAATTAATACAAATGAAAACATTTTACATTCAGAAGAAAAGTTTAAGTTTAAAAAGGGCTATTCTTTAAAGTATTTTACCTATAGCATGACAAACTCCTGTTGGCTAGACAGTGGGCCATTACAAATATCAGTTTTGAGTTAGTGAAGAAGGTTTGCTGGAGGGCTTCACAGAATGTACCATGAGATTCATAGTCATTATGAATATTTGCTTTAGTAAATATGTCATCAAATAAGTTCTTTAAATTTCAGGGATGGGCCAAATGGTATCTTTGCCATAAAAGATAATGCTTTCATTAGGCTGATTATTTTATTGGAGATTTTAAACATCTGAATGATAATAATGAGAAAAGCTCGCATTTGAAACTTTCTATACAGATTATGAAGGGGTTCAGAATGAGCCTCCCAAAGTGTGCCACTTTGGCATGTGGACTATGTTGAGCAGAAGGCAATCAAGATCCAGCAGACTCAAGAAAAACTTTTACTTCTCCTTTAAATATCTAAAAGAATTTAAGATGGGGGTGTGGCCCAGAAAGAAAGCTATTACTAAGAGATAAATTTTTATCTAAATGACCTCTTTGAATGGCAGGACAAACATCTAATTACCAAACATTTGCTTTTCTTATTGTCCTGTGAATCACCCTCCTCCCCTTTGAAGCCCCAGGTCCCCATCCCAATTCTTAGTTCAAGACAGCATTTAAGCCTCCGCTGCCCTGCTTGTCCTTGGGTCTCATTATCTGTGTGGAGCCTCTGTTAGTACCTAATTTTTTCTCCAGTTAATCTGTTTTAAGTCAATTTAATTATTAGACCAGCTAAAGAATCCAGAGGGGTAGAGAAAAAATACGTTTTCCCCAACAATTACAAAGTGCTGTATTTTGTAAACAACCACTATTAAAAGATAAACTGAAGCATACTAAACATTTTAAGAATTTATTTGAGCAAGAATTGATTCAGATCAGGTGGCGCCAAACTGGAAGTGGTTAGGAGCACTCCAGCCCTTAGAAACTAGGGGAAGACTTAAATAGAAGAAGTGCAGAAACAAATACAGGAAATTATTTAATTAGCTATAGCTTAAAGCCTCGTTACCAGTTTGTGACTGGTTGTGTTTAGTTTTCAATTTTGTAACCTTGAGGGCCGTACAAGCTTAGATTTTGGTTTGCTTAGGTAGGTTGCCCTGGCATTAGAGCCACCTCAGTCTCCTGGCTTCCTTGTTTAATTAAACACCAGTAATGCAGTTACTATTATTCCCATTATGTAGGTCAGAGAACACTGAGCTTTCTGTTTTCTGACCAGCCAGATCATTAATTGAAATTGATGACAAGAAATGGATATTTGAATCCTATCACTCATTGTTCTTCTACTCCATGATACTGGCTTAAATATAGTCAGAAAGAAAGGACCACTCTTGGGGATCAAACGCCCAGCTGTATTGTGTACTCTCCCAGATTAGAGCCCGAAGCAAGGCCCTTTACCTACCCCCCTAGTTTTCAGTCTTCCTCTTATTCTCTCACTCTCTTCCTTCCCACCTTTTAACACAGCCATGCCCATTTGTTTATGGCTACTTTTGCGTGACAAAGGCAGAGTTGAATAGTTGTGACAGAGGCCATATGGCCAGCAAAGTCTAAACTATTGACAAACTGACCTTTTACGGAAAAAGTTTGCTGATGCCTGCTATATAGGAAAGGATTACCAAAACAGAAACGAGCGGGTTTTCAGAAAGAGTTTTTAATTGCTTTAAGTCACCTTGATTTTTATTTTTTGCAGAAATAAAAATTTCAAAGACATTGGACCTCCCTGGCATATGTAACAGAAGTGTTCTCTAAAAGAGCTATTTTGGACTTCCCTGGTGGTGCAGTGGTTAAGAATCCACCTGCCAATGCTGGGAACACGGGTTCGAACCCTGACCCAGAAAGATTCCACGTGCCGCGGAGCAACAAAACCCGTGCTCCACAACTACCGAGCCTGCGCTCTAGAGCCCGCGAGCCACAACTACTGAAGCCCGCGCATCTAGAGCCAGTGCTCCACAAGACAAGCCACCAAGATGAGAAGCCCGCGCACAGCAACAAAGAGTAGCCACCACTGGCCACAACTAGAGAAAGCCTGCTCGCAGCAATGAACACCCAATGCAGCCAAAAATAAATAAATAAATTTATTTATTAAAAATAAATAAATAAATAAAAGAGCTATTTTCTTTTTTTTTTGCGGTACGCGGGTCTCTCACTGTTGTGGCCTCTCCCGTTGCAGAGCACAGGCTCTGGACCCGCAAGCTCAGCGGCCATGGCTCAGGTCCCAGCCACTCCGCGGCATGTGGGATCTTCCCAGACCGGGGCATGAACCCGCGTCCCCTGCATCGGCAGGCGGACTCTCAACCACTATGCCACCAGGGAAGCCCAAGAGCTATATTCTTAAAAAACAGAGACATAATCGTGAGCTATCCTCTATGAGGTTGTGCTGACAGAGCAACAATGATTTACTCATTTCCCAGTGGACCTTAGAAGCTATTTGAGCAGGTAATATATGCCCAAACCCAGTGAAAACCATTGACAAGTCTAGAGCAGACAGATCTGGAACTTGGGCAGGTACGTGGCAATGAAGAGCAGTCAACAAACATGAACTTGGGTATGGAGAATCCCTGGATGAAACACTAATGGAAGGTGGAAATCAGGATGTTTGCACCAGAAGCAATTTAAGGAACTACTGGATAGGACATTACACTTAGCAATTTTTTGTTACCTATAGGCTATAACCCACCCTTCTACAATGTGAGACATGGCTGTCAGAAAAAGTTGTGAAGGCCTTTTTTGTTAGGGTACACTTGAGGAATAAGCAGGCCATTTTGCCTCACTGTAAGAGAAAACAATAATATCTCTACAGGGACACAGTGTTATTCACACCTGTTAGTTTAATAAGGCAACAGGCCCAAAATGGAGTCTCTTACGCTAAGCACCACATCACCAGACATAGATTAATTGCCGTTTCAGCTCTCCCAAAACTGGAACCTTAAAACAGTCAATCATCAATCAGGAATCACCTAATTAGCAATAGTTAGGTAATCTACCTGAGATCCTTGTCTTCCCCTAAAGGAAAATGACCTTGCAATAACCAACCCACTTTTTTGTCTACTGTAACTACCTTTTCCCCACTCCCTTCTGTCTATAATAGTCTTTCATTTTGTACAGCTCCTCAGAACTCCTTTCTATTCATTAAACTGGATGCTGCCCAATTCATGACTCATAGAATAAAGCCAGTAAGATATTTAAAATGTACTCAGTTGAATTTTGCTTTTTAACAACCCTAAACACTCTCGGTGTCTGGATGGTTTCAAACCAGATATAAAGATTCTTCGTGTAGCATCTGAAAAAGAGGACTAAAAACCATGGATGAGTATGTTCCAACATGAGAGGAGAGAAGAGTGGTGGGAGTTTGCTTTAGAGAGGAGGGAACAGGAAGGGGACTTTTGGGGACCCAGGTAAAGTGGGAGAATTTCTACGATGCAGGATTATGCTGAGCTAAGGAGGAGAGACAAAATTACAGTCCAGAGAGAAGAGAGGGAGACCAAGGACTAGTAAGGTGAAAAAAGGGTAAAAATGTGAAAGCTAGCGGGTAAAGAGAATGGAGTGAGGAGTGAGTAACAGACAAGATGGTATCACTTCATATGACAGATCACTCCCACCATTTTTAAAGACCTGATTTGCCCAGGTTATAATGGGACATGATGTGTTATAATACACAGTGCCTCCTTTCAAGGAACTGGCAACCTGGGATTGGGAGCAGTGGGAGAGAAAACATGTACACATAAAATTAACTAATAGTCCAAGGCAGTAAAAGGAATATAATCTACAGAATCATAGCAGGTCAAACCCACGCAGATGTGAACTGTAAAACATATTCCTTTTTCATTCCTGAGTTCCTTTTTAAAAAACATCTCAGATCAGTGATTCAGTTAAAAAATGGTACCCAGGGCAGTAGTTTCCACTAAGGTTATCCTGAGGGTCAAATCCAAGTGACATAGATAATAAAAAAAAAATGTATATATTTGCATTTAAAGTAGTATGATTTACATGTTTTTGCATATCCACATGTATTATGCATACAATTATGTTGACTGCAAGATCTGCCCTTACACACAATATTAAACTTTAAGTTAGTAGGATGGAGGGAGTCAGTTCTTACTTTTTCTTGTCCTCTTTCTTATTCATCCTCTGTCATTGATCTAGCCATCTTGTGGGAGAGGACAGGAGAGGTGCAAAGTGACTGGGTGGGTGAGGGTTTAGTGCTGATAGGGATTTCAACCACACCCTAGGTGGGAGAGCACCAGACCCAAGTGATTAGTGTCCCATGTTCTCACAAAATCATTCAAGACTATATGTTTGGTGTCAGAGAGAGGCTCTGTCAACACCCGTAAAAAAACATTCTAAATATTATTAATAAAATTAATGATTATTCACAGCTATCTTCTCTCTCTGACACGTCTGACAGACATAATCCTTGAGACACAAAGATTAATACAAATGGTTACCATTTATTGAAAGCTTGCTATGTACCTTGTATTATGCTACTTTATATGTATCTTTTCTTTCTATTTTTTCAAACAATTAATTACCTTATTAAGTAGCTACTGCGATCTCCACAGTTGAAAAAAATGAGACTTAGAGAGGTTAAATGACTTGCCCAAAGTCACACAACCAGTAAACGTTAATTCTGGGATTCATCGATTGATTCATTTAATACATACAGAGTGCCTCACGTGTGGGAGATACTGGCGAGATGCAATCTGTTGAACTCCAGAGTCATGCTAAGTACTATACATAATTAGGGTAATTATTTCCTGCCTTAAAACTGCTTATTTTTTGAGTGTCTCTCTGGCAAACAGTAGAGCCATTCACCCACTCACTGAAGCCATAACTACAGAGAGCCATCTTAGATTATACCTAGTCCACTAATTCTCATATCCAAACAATTATCCAGGCCTGTCCATTCTAGCTGCTAAATATCTCACTTATTCTTCCAAGCCCTTCTCCAAATCTGCATTGCCACCAAGGCATCTTTTGCTCATATTACCTTATAACTTTGTCCCTGTTCTCCATGCCTCTAGAAAATGAGAGTAGCCAGAGATGGAAGGGATGACATATTAGGTATCTTTGTTTCCCAGTGCTTAACACTGAGGCCAGAACAATAAGGATGTAATGTTTGTTGAAGAAATTCTTGAATAAGCTTCTTACAAGTGAAAATTTGAAAACTAACCTGTCCATGAGATGAGGACTTATTTAAATATACATATACTCTGAGAAAGTTTTCCTGGGCACAGACCATACATATTGACATATCCACATATCGTATTTGTAGATCTGGACATTTTCAAATGAGCTGCCATTGGTCAGGAATAGATCTGTACTATAAAGACCCAATAGATACAGCTTACTCTGTCATATAAGGTAATAATTCTACATGAAGGTAGGGGAGTAATTATCATGATCAAAGTGATTCTAGAAATCAGGCTGAGAGAGAGGCTCCAGACTGAGAAAGAAATTCAGATCTTAGAAACCAGTAAACCAACTGTTGATGGTTTTTGTCAATGAGTTCTCATCATTCTGTCAACTACTTCCTCCTCCGCTTCCCAATACAAAATGTACCAGCCGTGGTGACTTCAAGTCATTTTAATAAACATTTATTGCAGACTGTGTGTCAGGGTTTTAAAAAAAATAACTAATACATAAGCAGTGGGGATCAGAAATTACTCCGTAATGCATAAGCAGAATCTCTGCCTTCAAGGAGATAAATGAACACATCAGTCCTTTAATGCTTATAATGTGATTTCACATAAACTATCTCTTATAACCTCATTTTCATAACCACTGTCTCCATTTTACTGATGAGGAAACTAAAGCTCAAAAGTAAATAAATTACTCAGGATCACACTACCGATGAGGGTTAAAATCCAGGACTTCTGATGTCAAATCTTTGCTCTCACATCATGCTGCCAAGTTGCTGTGGAAATTCATTAATTAAGTTATTCAGTAACTCATTAATTAAGAAAATACTTATTGGACACCTACACTGTTCTCAACACTTGGAATATGTCACTGAACAAAACAGACAAAGTGTCTGCTCTCGAGGCGCTTATGTTCTTGGCTTTCCCTTAATGAGTTGCAAATCTCCCTTTGGATGGCAAGGCTCTGTCTGCTGCACAGGAGGCTTTCAGATTCTTTCCCCATAAGGACAGTAGCTTACTCTGTAGAGCAACTGCCCTCAGGCACTCATCACTGAGCGTGGCTCCTTGGACTACAAGACTTTGGGTTAGCTAGTCTTCATAACAGGCCATCAATTTGGCTTCTGCACATATCAGTTACCACAAAGTTATTTAAGAGCACAAGACTGTTCGCCTTCTATTAATTTAAATATAAACACACAGTGTTAGGAAAATTAAGTAGACAAAAACATTTTCTTGCATCATAGGCATTTTGCACACGTATATAGTGTAACCTGTTAATTAAACTTTCCTTCACAAACCATTTATCTTTTCAAAGCCTTGCTTAATAACTTGATGCTTCTCCTTACATTTTTAACTGCTCCTGATTCATTTTTCCACACTGTTTCCAGAGGGATGGCTATGTCCCAGATGAAAAGAAATATTAGAATAATGTGGTGCAAACAGCATGTAGTTTTGCTTTATAGTCTCATTTAGGCCATGCGGGATTGTTAGAATACTCATAGGACTTAGATAAAATGATGCAATGAATTCTTTCCAAATCAGTGCTCTTTAATTTGAAGGAATTAAAAGATCTGTAATAAACATTTCCAAAATTTGATACATACCCCATGTATGTATCAAATAGGATCACCATTCATACAACTGGTGAGATAATAGAAAATATATATATTGTTCTTTGTCTCTGGTTCCTAGCACAGGGTTCCTAAAACCCATGTAAATTCCTAAGTGATAAAAGCACTAGCAGCATCTTTTGTTCTAATGAGGGGGCTCTGGGTGGGCTCCTGGATGGGGGCTGTCACCACAAAGACCAAGCCATGGCTAGAAGCTTGGAACTTTCAGCTCCTTCCACCCACTGCATTCTCTACAGAGGGGCTGGAAATGGAGTTAATAATTGATTATGCTTATGTGAAGTAGTCTCCATAAAATCCCAACAATATGGGGCTTGAGGAGCTTGGGTGGGTGAATACACGCATGAACCAAGAAGGTGACACTACTCCCCAGGGACAGAAGCTCCTGTGCTCAAGCCCCTCCCAGACCTTGCCCTATCTGGCTGTTCATCTGTATCCTTTATCATATCCTTTAATAACTGGTAAACATAAGTGTTTCCTTGAGTTCTGTGAGTCACACTAGCAAATAACTGAATCTAAGGGGAGGAGGTCGTGGGAAACTACAAGCTGGACAGAAGTTGTGGATAACCCCGGGGCCACTACTCGTGATTGGCGTCTGAAGTGGGGGCAGTCTCATGAGACTAAGCCCTTCATCTGTGGGAAATGATGCTGTCTCCAGGTATGTAGTGTCAGAATTGACTTAAATTGTAGGACATCCTGCTGCGTCAGAGAAAAGCTTGGGCCGGGGGGAAACCTCCCACACATTTGGAAGAAGTGTCAGAAGTGAAGTGTTCAGGAGGAGAACTGTAGGTTTTTCCAATACACACCCCTAAACTGAATCCAGGGAATCACTGTCACCGTGTCCTTTCCCCTCACTCCCAGCACCGTCGGTGACAAACGTCAGCTCAGTTCTGGTCATAGCCATCTAATTGTGCTTGCCATCTCTCCATTCCAATTAGACTTTCTTCTTCTATTTCAACCATTACAATAGAGTTCAAGTTCACCTCTTTGTCTCAAGATCCACCCACAGTAAATTGGTATGTATTAAGGAGTCCACCCTAAGCTCCAGCCATACCAAGTTATTTGCGGTTTCCTATGGGTCCTGTTCTTCAGGGTCTCCATGGCTTTGCATATCCTGCTTTCTCTTTCTCTAAATCTCCTTTCTTTTAGTCTTCTTAAAATTCTACCTTTGTTTTTCATACTCTCATCAGATGTCACTTCTCTTTCAAGTGAAGCATTTCCCCTCCTCCTCACGACTGCCTTCCTCTCTTCACTTGGTTTAGGTAGAACTGGCTTCACTCCTTTGTTCCCACTGTACCCAGTGCCGCACCTAATGCTTAACCAATCATCATTCTCTGCATTCCTGTCTCTCTCTCTCCTACACTGTTTGCTGCTTTGAGAGTAGGCATGCGGCAGTGATTTCTCCAGCCTCTAACAGAGTGACAATCAACGAACACAGGGAATCCTACCAGATGAATAAGCAGACGTCTTCAGTAGGGAGAAGATATCTGTGTGCTCACATGTAGTGTAGTTCTGAAGTAGCACACCTTAAAAGAGGTTGCAGGATGCTGAAACTTTTAGGTGCTAAAATTTTTTGCTTCTTCTTTCCCTTTGTATCACTCTCCTTCCTTCCCAAATAGGTATACATTTTCCGTCCAAATGACTTTTGCCAAATAAGTGTTGCAGTGCTTTCAGCGCTGGAAGCGCCTCCGCTACTCCTGGATGTTTTCTTGCAACTAGTTACCCTGGTACCAGCTGGAGGGAAATGTCTTGGTCACAGTGTCCAAGCCATAAGCCATACTCTGTGCCTGCAATCTACCTGGGGCTTCTTGAACAATCTCTCTTGTATACTTTCAAGAATAAATTTCCCAACTTAAATTATTTTTTATGTGTGTGCTATTTATACTCTTACGCATTACATAAAAAGTCAGAGGACTTGAACTTGCGTGTTTACTGATGTATAGGCTAAGTCCACCTTTGTCGTGTCATGTATGCTGGCCTAAGGCACATAGTAAAGTTTTGAAACATGAAATAGAAATCTGATCAAAACAAGTGAATTTAATAATTCTTAATAGGCAAAATACACTTGTTCATCCAGCAGAGCCCCTGAAAACTCCAATGTTTGGCAATAACATTGAAATTGATTTGTATTAATTCATTAATGGAAAGAATCTAGGGATAATTTTACTACCCAAATTTACTGCTAAACCAGGCTCAAACATCTGCTTTTAATGGTTTCTTTAATGTCTGCCTGAGATTTCTAAATAGCCGACAAAAGCAGTTGCCAATGGGTTTAAGAAAAAAATGTAAGAAAAATCAGACTTACAACGGAAAGATTCTCTTGTTTTTACATTAGAGCAGTCTTCCTTGGGAGCATAATTTGAGAGTCATGAAAATTAATCACCCTTCTGGAGCAAACATTTAAATATAAAACAATTTGATGTACCATTACAACTACCTAAGAAAAAGTAAGATTAGGTTGTGCCTACCTTGGTTCTTCTGGTTTTCTCTGCCAGGTTGCTCTTTAGCACCAATCTCTCCGATGAATGTCTTCACTGTTGCCCTTCCTTCATCAACTCATTCTAGTGCACTGTGACTATGGCAGCTCTTATATTCTATTAGAGAATCATTTGTTTGTAAATTGTTCCCCAGCTAGACTATGAGCTCAGAGCAGGCAGGACTCGCATGTGTACATTTGCACCTAGCACAGGATCTGAACTAGATTTGAGTTAGATCTGGTATATTAAAGATTAAAATCCTTATTATTAACTACAGAAAGTCTGTGGTCTCTGTTTATGGACTTGATCAACGTTCACTCTTATTATAGCGTTTATCACAGAATTTAACACAGATTGATTTACTTCAATGTTAGAGAACTACCTTCTCCACAGCTACTCTCTTGCCTGGGAAGTGGTCACTTTCCACTTGCTGGCCTCTGAAATTTCTCTACCCCTCAGTCTCTTGGACTGCTGCCTTTATTTTCTGTGAGGTAAGCACAGGCAGGTGTTGCTTCATAGTTAGGCAGGCGGACTCTTGTATCAGGTAGGTTTGCATCCCAGTTCTGCCACTTCCTAACTGTGTGATCTCGGTGATCTACTAAATCTTTGTGTTTCCATTGGCCAGAAACTTAGAAATGTTAGTTTTGCTCTCTTGTTTGCTTGAGTTTTCTCATCTTCAGAACAAGATAATGGGGCTTCCTTGGTGGCGCAGTGGTTGAGAGTCTGCCTGCCGATGCAGGGGACGTGGGTTCGTTCATGAATGTTAGTTATTGTTGTTATTCCGTACTTAAATGGTAGATGGGGTTTTACAAGCCAGTTCTTGCTGGTAGGAAGAACATCTTTCAAATTAAGGTGTAAACTGAAAACAGTTCTCCAATTAAATAAATTCTCTGAAACTCCCTAAAATGCTGTTAAAGATACCTCTGGCTACTGCAGCTTAAGGATTTTCTGTTTTATCATTTCATATCATTTCATCATATTATATAGGCCCTTCCTACTTTAATTATGTTCCCTGGACCAGCAGCACCAATATCACCTGGGGACATGCAGAATTTCAGGATGCACAGAAATCCTACTAAATTAGCATCAGAATTTTCATAAAAATCCTATATGATTTTTATGCATATTAAAGCTTGAGAAACACTAATATAGACTACAGTGTAGTCTTCTCATTTAAAAAATGAGAATAATCAAAGTACCTATCTCACAGGTTTGTCGTGAGATTAAATACCTTAATGTACGTAAAGTATGTTGAACAGTACCAGACACATATAGCAGAAGCTAAATACACCTTCATATATATATGGAGTGTTGAGAAAAAAGGTATGGAAGTTATTGCTCTCTTTTGATTGGCCACAAAAAACACATGCTAAATCTTGTGTTCAGTTTTAGGTGTTATAATTTATATAAACATTGAAAAACCATAATGTATTCAAAAGAGAGTGATCAAGTGTTGAGGAAAAGGAAACTTCGTTATTAGAAGAGTGGTTAGAGAAACTGGGAATATTTATGCTAGCGAAGAACACACCTGTGGGAGATGATAAATGCCTTCACATTTTGGAAGATTCAGATTTATCTTTGTGACTCCAGATGGTAAAATAAGAACATATGCATAGAAGTAATAGAGAGAGATCTGATTCAAAGTAAGGAACAGATCTAGTTTCCTTATAGTCAGATCTGTTCAAAGTGGAATGGAGTTTCTTGCCAGGAGCTGAGTTCTCTGCACTGTAATGTCCAAATAGAGCCTGATGTTCATTTTTCTGGGACAGCAAAAGGGATTCATACAATAGGTGGTTTCTGAAGTGACTTCCAACTCTGACATGCATGATTTTATGAACAATATCACTGAAGGGGTACTTAGCCTTCATCAAAATTCTAGAAACTTCAAGCTCTTTGGTGTTTAGGAAAATCACAGCAAATGACATTGACAATCTGTTATCTAGCTTATTTCTTATACATTCTTTCTCTCTTTCTAAAGTATTTCCTTGTCCCTCTTTTCCATATTTCAAAAGAAAGAAGAAAGGGACAGCAAATTTAGGCCTTTCTACAACCAGTACCTAAACAATCCTCCGCTAAGTTGGAACTCTCGAACAAAGAGATGATAATCTACCTAACTCTTAAAAGGGAATAAAGCTACCTCATCTCCCTTCAGTTTTCTGCGTATTTTCTTCTTGAAATTATGGTACCCTGAATAGGACTTCCTTTGCCAGAGGCATGGAAGGTTTATATGCAAGGCTTATATATTTCTACAGTAAGAATTTAGTAGGAGTATTCTAAGAAGATCCTGGACCTACTTGCAACAGTCTCTTTTAAAGCCAATGTAAACTAATGTTAGAACTGGAAGTTCCCTGATCAACTAAGCAAGAGGTTCAAAACCCATCAAGGCCCATTGCATCACTGTATTATTGTATCATTGCTTCCACCAAAAGGAGTAAACACTAGAAGAATTCCAGGCACCAAGGCAAAGCCAGTAGGGATAATACAAACTGGACTAGCTCAACTGATAAGATCAAACTCCTTAATCTAACCTACACTAGGGTGAAGAAATACAAAAGAATGATTGTCTAGTTTTTCACAAACAACAATTGGTCTTGAAAACCTGATAGAGCAAAGGGCAAAATAGGACATGAAGAAAACTGACTGACAATCCACTGTGTGCCAGATACTTCCATGCACACTTTCTCATTTAAGTCTCACACTTAGGCTGGGAGGAAGGTTGAGGTCTTCTCATTGTCTAAATGAAGTAACCCAAGGCTTAGAGAAGTTGAGTTACTTACTCAGAGTCACACAGCTAATTAATGGCTGAGCTGATTCTTATATATTTTGATTTTCAATGTAGTTTCTTTCTAATTATACCCAAACTGCTGGAACTTACAGAGTTTATCCCTGAGATTCATCAACAAACAGAAAGGTAGAATCTCTTCTAAAGAAGTGATCACTGTCAATTATTTCAATAACTTGATAGACAGTGTTCCAGGTAGATAATGGCGAACACCAAATTTTTGAGTGGGAAAGAGGCAGCTTTTTAGATGCATGTGTCTTAGAGCACTTTCAATGTTTCTAGTCAGACTTACCCTCACAGACTTACCTCTACTCTTCGAAGAAGTAATACAGCAAGGGAAAGCGATTTGAAGCCTACTTTTTGCTAAGGAAACCAGCTAACCAACATCCGTGTACTCCCTGGGTGGGGCAACGTAGGTGGAGCTAGGGTTCAAGGCTCAGAGACTGCGATGTTGGAAGAATTACCATTTCATGTCAGCTTGAAGATGAAGAATTGGGGCTGGCTCTGATAGAAGTGTCAATAGTTAAAGCTATAATCACAACCTCAGGAGAGATCAACACCTACTGTACAAGAGGATTTAAAAATCCAAGAAATAAAGCTAAATAGAGCTGCTGTACTGAATGGTGGCATAAAAACATGGTTTACTGTCAACATGGAACATCACTGAATAATATGTTGCCTCAGACAGTGTGAAGCCCAGCCTGCTTTGAAGTGATTGACCAAGTTATATGATTTGCAGGTGTTTCTACGTACCATTTCACTGGTCAGTAACTTATTCAAGAGGTGGCAAAGGCTTGAACCCAGATTGGCAATTATGCTACTGATTTTGAGTTTGGAAAGAAGTGAGGGAGGGGGTCATAACATGGTCTGGAATCCACAGGTGGCTTGCAGTTTGTCTATAGAAAGAGAATTGAAGGGAATACTCAGAAAGCACCTTAAATCACATTTGTGTAATCATATTTAACAGGCAGGTGGCTCATTGTTAGAATTTATTTAAAGTATGACTCTGTGTGCATGCATATGTGTGTGTATTTCCTCAGAAACACACAGGCATTATTGAAAATGATGGCATGTAGTCACTCTGGGCTCTAGCTGGCATGAAAGAACTAACAACGCCTTAGCTGTTGCCTTCTTCATTGCCTCAAAAGAGGAAGAAATGAGCTTCTGTTGTTAAAGCCACTCCCGTTGTCACAATTTTTTTCTGTCTCTTCCTTTCTCTCTCTTTTTTTCCTGCCGCCCGTTATATAAAGCTGTGTTTTAATTTTAAAAAAGCAAAATAAAATAGCTAGTTTAAGACAAAATATTAAATATGAGGGTGATTTGGAGCTCTGAGTTTGTTTTTTAAAATTAAATAGAGAGTCAGAATGTGGTTATTGTAAGTAGGCGAAGCTTTAGCTCTCCCTACAGGCTTTTGTTACAGTAGCTGGCTAAAAGCAAGAGAAGATCAGAAGCTGAAAATCATCCCGAAGTGTTCATCGGAGAGAGTGATTTCCTTTGTCCAAGATGAACTCACAAGCTGTTACCTGTGCCAGCAGTGAGATCGTGCAAATTCCTGCTGCCAATGACACTTTATCACATTCTTGAGGCTACTGAGTCTTTTTTCCCTTTTTTTTTAGTAGTTCTCAACTCTTTATTGAAAAAAAGAGATGGAGAATAATAATAAAAATAACAACCACAATAATAAGGGGACCACCCCAGAAAAGGCAGGCAGAAAGGCCGATGCTGCCTTCCAGTTTGCCACAGATTCTCTGGAGCATGGCTTTGGGGACCAAGGATTACACTGGAGCTGCTGATTGCGGGTTGGGCTCAATATCGACTCCAGATGGAATCACTGTGGAATAATTATCTATTAGCATAAACCCTGGTTAAAAAACAAATGGGCAGCAAAGCCTCTTAATACTGACAAATAAAAACCAGTTTACAAACATACTTTGGGCCACACCCCAAACCCAAAGGGGAAATAATCCTAGATATTCTTCAATGTTACACCGAGGTGCACTGAATCAGCCATCTGGCATCATCAGTTATAGATAATTATTATTGTAACAACTATTCAATATTTGCTGTTAGCTACACATCCTGCTGAGTTATTTTATTTACTCCTCACAATAATACAAACATGTAGGTGTGCTTATTCCTTCTCATGGATAAACGAACCAATTCAGAAGTTAAGCCACTTGGCCAAAGCCACCCAGCTAAGCCGCTGGAGGCAGGGCTCAAACTCAGGACTATCTGAGTACTGAACCAAGACCATTAACAGCTCTGCTCTACTGGATTTTGCCTTTGTTATAACCACTATGCTATACTGCCCTGGTTTTTTTTTTAAAGGCAATACTTCTAGATATGACCTAACAGCAACAATCAATTCAGCAAACATTATTACTTTTTAACAAGCACACTTAGTATTTATGGAGTGCTAGGGATGGGCAAAGTATTTAACAGACACATAAAAATTGCTAGGAGGAATCTGGCAATGAGAAATGTATGAAGTAGGACCATAGAATATGAATGAGTCAGATAAAGAAAGAAGTCTAAACAAGGTGAAGTGAAGTAAGCCACTGAATCACACAGGCTGTCCTGGCTAACAACCCCACTGAGTAGGGGAAGGAGAACAAAAGATGTCATTATGACAGGAGTCTACATGAGGATAGACTGAAATGATGACTAACAGGGAAGAGACAAAGAAGGATTTTGTTCAGCTTTTTAAGAGTTAGAAATTAGGGAGAGGACCCAACATTCCAACATTCCAACATTTATTCATCCCAAACATTCCCAGAGTACCAGGGATAAAAATAGTAAATGTTTCATGCCTCCTGGTGCTAAAGATTGAGGAAGGAAAACAGACCTAGAAGCAATAAAATGTCACGAGCACTATGATAGAATTTGTGCAAGATACAGTGAAGCCGAGAGGAAAGAGCAGTTAAAATTCTAGAGAAGAGAATGCCAATTGAGGTTTCATAAAAGAGGAAACAATTTAATAGAATCTTGAAAGATAAGGAAACTTTTGCCAAGTGAACTGGGATAGTGAGAGGGGAAAAGAAAAATATTTAGGGGAGGAACCAAGATGTGCGAAGTGAAGCATGAAGACGTGGGTCCTTGGGGAATCTATGAGTAGTTCTGAATGGCTGGAGGAAGCATTAGGGTTCAAGGGAACTGTGTGGAGAAGTAAGCAGGGTCAGGGTCATGGGGCTTCATATGGGGAGCTGCAAGTTTAGACTCTATCCTGCTAGTGCTGAGTAGTCACTGAATAATACTGTGAAAGGTATTAATTTTTTTAGAAATCACCCTTGTAGCAGCGTGGCAGGTGAGTAGGGGGCTAAAGCTGGAGGTGGGGAGACAAGGCAGGGGCTGGAGAATGAATGGTTGCAATGGGGAGATAAGTGGATAAATGCAAGAGACAGTAAATAGGATCTACACCTGATTAGGTGCTGCAAGTGACTATACAGTATTTTGAAACGAAGCAATGGATTTTGGAACTGTACATGAAAGAACGACTCTGCTACTTCCATATGGAAAAATAACAACTGACTAATTTTACACACATACTATTTTTCAATTCTGCACTGTTCAGTGGTTAATACAGTTCTTGGCTTAAAATATCCCTATTTCTTCAAATCTATCCTGTCATAAAATCAGAATTTTAATGCTTACACAGACTTTAGCAATTCTCTAGTTCCAAGTGCCCTCCATCCCCCCACTGCCCCATCAGTTAGATACATAATTGAAAGGCAACATAAGTTAGGAGTAGGGCCGTGAATAGAGCCAGATGACATCTAGGCCATCGCATTCAGGGCTCCTTGAACAAGTACAAGTTAGTACAAGTACAAGTTAGTACAAGTACAAGGTATAGTTCTGCTTGAGTTCAATTCCAGGAAAGATTATGTCTATTCAGATAATTTTTATCTTTCCCTTTTACCTTAGCTGCCAGAAAATGTACATCCAAATTTATTATTCAAGTATTATAATTTACTCAACTCAAGTGACTGAAAGCATCTCTTCTTCCTTCTAGGAGTATGAGAAGAACTTTGTTCTGTTTTAACCCTAAACACCTTATCTTCCATTGCATTTTGAACTGCCCTTATGTCTACTTTTTTGATATTGATGAGAGTATAAACTATAAATAAGCAGATTTATCAACAAGTAGTTTCCTTCTAAGCAGGAATATAACTCTATATTTCCTATCGATGGCCAATGTTGGAATTATCATGAGATTTTTGTAAGCTTGGAATATAAAAATTTCAGGGGACATTTCCATGAGCAGTAGAAAATGTTTATTTAGGATGAACAATTAGAAGCATCCCTGGAATTGTGGCTATAAAAGCTCTCCCAATGCTGTGTCTGTCTTTGTTTGAAACATCACCAGGCAAGCCTCTTCATACTAACAGCACTTGCTACATATTTTGTTATCCCAGCTTCTGTAGTCTCCCGCAGAGCCTTTACTTGAAGATTACCTTGATAATTCAGTCATGTTTCCTTCTCTCCACCTCCAGTTCAAATATTTTTACTTGGATTAAATTAAGAAATCTGAGAAAAGTGTGAGATAGCATATAAATCTAGTCTTTAACTTATACAAACTTAAAAAGATCTAACGATACAAGTACAGAAAAAGCATAGGAATTCTAGCTAGAATAAAGGCAAAGGGAAAGCAGTCTTACCAAGGTGGGATAAATATGTGACTTATCTACTGGAGGCAGATGGGAACTTTTCTTGCAATATATTAGTTATATGGCTAAATTCTAGAATTAAGATTGGAAAACTTTTTCTTTTGTTGGCGGGTGGAGCAGGTGGGTGAGAAGTAAGCTCTATTGCAGGTTCAGCAAGGTGTACTTTAGGAGGGACTGGCTATTCCAGTGGGTGTCATCAAAAAGGTGTATGAAGAGACAGGCCTATGACACCCTGAGAAAATACAGAATGAATGAACAGCTTTACAAGTGATATCATATTGTGAGTGGTTTTTTTTTTTTGCTTGTTTGTTTGTTTTGTTTTTTCTTTGCTGTACGCGGACCTCTCACTGCTGTGGCCTCTCCCACTGTGGAGCACAGGCTCCGGGCGCGCAGGCTCAGCGGCCATGGCTCACGGGCCCAGCCGCTCCGCGGCATGTGGAATTTTCCCGGATCGGGGCATGAACCCGTGTTCCCTGAATCGGCAGGTGGACTCTCAACCACGGCGCCACCAGGGAAGCCCCTGGTGAGTGTTTTTTATGTACCAACAGTCAGGACTTGGGGTCTAACAAGTCTGGACATATTCATGGTGGCAATGGAAAGGAATATTTGAAATTAGAATTAATTCAGGGATATAAGATCACTGTAACCGTAATAAATATTAGGTGATTTTTGAGGTACAATGAATCATTGAAAATTGTGTTCACTGTCTGTCATGTTTACTGATTGACTGGTAGCCTGAACTTCAAATTGAGTGGAAAGTATATCTTTGTACCTTTAGTGCTTTTTCAACATTTTTTGATTACGAACAATAGCACGAAATGCTTTTAATTTTAATGACCCATTAAAAACACACACACACACACACATGAATAAAAGTGAAACAAAAGTTTCAGGAAAATATACTCTTACAAAATGTAATATATTTGGATTTTTTAGATTCTATGCTTGTACATTCTATTATTCTTATTAGAATCCTGGTGTGACTTTCTAAACAGATTCCAAGACCCACTAATAGGCTGCAGCCAGCAGTTTGAAAATCACTGCTTAAAATGACTGCTGTAAAATCCATCAACTCGACCTAAACCAGAGATTCCACCAATCTAAAAGGTAGAAAACTGAACAGATGTAGGATGACTCCACTGGATCGTATGAAAGCAGAAGTGAAGAAGTGTTTGATTTTGGGAAACCGCAGAGGATAAATTCTTAGTGGGAGATTTATTAGCTTTATGGTCCAGGAACCATCATTCTTCGAGTCAGTATTTTACTTGGTGGTAGAAAACCCAGAGAGAGGAGAAATGCAATGTTACTTTTCTAATAAAATATTGGATCCCTATTAATATGAGTTTCTATTGCAATTATAGTCTGTTGTGAGCTTGCACTGTAGGGACAGAGTCTAATTCTCTCTTGTGCAGCGCCAGGCATCCCGTTGGCAGCCAGGTTACGTTTATTATTGGTAATAAGAATAATAATACTAATAATGATAACTTGATGATTAGAATAACATGCAAAGCTAGGATTATGAGAACTGTTTTTCTATAGTTTCCATTTTTACTCCCCATGGTTTATACTTCTTCCAATCTTGAAAATATGCTCCCTATTCCCCTTCTGATTGAGTCTATTTGGCAAATGTTAATGTTTTTGTGTGTTTTTTTCCTTATAGACCTCAAAATTAAATGGCTTTCCATTTGTCTCCTTGTTTGTCTTACCGGACTCGCTGATGAGGTCAACATAGCTGGAGCAGGGAGATCCAGTTGTTAACTATTGCTTCAGAAGCCACAGAAAGAGCACAGACAATTGTAGACCATCATTTTATAGATATATTTTGTGTATACATGTATGTTTCTATAACAAAAGCACACTTGATCTTAATTTTCCCAAATTCTCAGTGATAAATTTATTTTTAAAATTAAGAAATAGGGAAGTTCATTTTTTTAAACCACTGTGTGCTTTCTTACCAGACTCTGTCAAATTTTATAATTTCAAATTGAGGCTCTAACTCCACAGTGATATAAACATCAGAGAGAACGACAGAAGTAACTACCTACCAGCTGGAGGGTAGGGATGCCCAAGGATGAAGGTGACAACAGGAAAGGGAAGAGAAACCATGGTAATAAGGTAGGAGAGGGTGGTGGGAAGCAGAAGACAAAAGTAGGTGGATTCCAATGTAGCCACAGCAATGGGGAGATGATCCAAGCCCAATCCAGGGAGAAGGCAGGGAACAGAAGTGGACAAGAATGGGCCATGGTAATGGGGTGGGGAATTACACATAGGGAGCAAAGAAAGGAGAAACAGGAGCAATGGGGCTTTCTGGTCGTGCCAGTCCTGAGAGGAATTTCAAGCTGACACCATCTTTCATAACCAGAGCACTGAATTAGCAAATATTTACTTGCTTTAATTCAAATTTATTTCCTCTTACATTAATCATATGTATAAAAGAATTTCCATTTCCTTACTTAAGTAAATATGTTGTGCTTTAAGAAATTGCGCACATTCTAGTAGCAAGCTCAATGTTGCCATTCACTGCCAAACAGTACCATACAGCCAAAGTTATTCTTAATTATTTTATTAACTATGGCTTCACCTCTTAGTTGGTATCACATTCAATTGAGATTTGGGCTGTGTAGTGGAAGGAACACACTTCTTATTATATTTGTATAGGCTGGGAGTTAATGATTCAAGCCACTGCATGAGTTGGAGGCAGTTAGGATCCCCTGGTTCCCACCTTGGCTTGATCACTGTTACAGGACTTTTAACAGTTCCCTTATGTGACTTTTAACAGTTCCCTTATGTGGAAGTAACAATACCTGCTGTAGTGGGTCATTTTGGGGATTAAAATGCAGTAGTGAATGAGAAGCACTTAGTACAACTTAGCACCTTTTAAGGGGCTGGCAAAATGGTATCTGTTATTATATATTCCTTAGAAGATTGTGTGTGTGGGTTCATATTTAGACAGAAAAATACAGGTAGGAGATTACGATTACTTTTTACATCAGATAGCATTGTAGACACGTGTGCATCATGGCATCTGTCTCAGGTGTCCAGTAAGGAGGGCTGAGGGGGATACAGGTAGAGAGGAGTAAGCAGTCACCAATCACAGGCAACACCTATATCCTCCGCTTTCTTAGACAGGCTGGATATGAAAAGCAGAGTTAAATACCATGACATCTACTGCTCTTTATGTTAAATAAACCAAGGCCTCCCATAAATTAAAATGATTTTCTTATGCAGCTTGACATAAGGTTATCCGATTGGCCAGAGAGGTACAACTGAGACTCTGTTATAAGGGGAAAGTGCAGGTTGGCTATGTTTAAAGATGCAAATACCACATCAAAGAAATAAAAGACCCTCTCGGTTTAGTCAATACATTTGCTTAGGCCCTAATAAACTAAGAATGGAAAAAGGTTAATTGACAAAATGATACTTGTCTAATGCTGTCTTGAGCGTTGAACGCAGGCAGACGTGTGAGACCGGGATCTTGCTGTGCTGACAAGGATGATTATTGCAACTGACTCTTCTCACCCTCAAGGGTGCTTAGCTTCTAGAAGGTTTTCACCCCGGAATCTCACTGGTGTGCTAGAGCCAATCCAAGGAGGGCTGTAAAATCAGAAAGCCAAAGGACAGCACAGTTTACACTTTATTTAAGTGTGTTGAGGTGAGGCCACAGATTGGCACTGGTCCATTAAATGTGGTGGTGGAACTTCTGCTTTGCATTTGCAACTTATTTCTATTGAGCGCTTAGCCATGTGCAAGGCAATGTGCTAAGAGCTCTATAGACCCTGTATCTCATTCTATTCCCACAGTGATTCAGTGAGGTAGATAGTAACCTCCTACAGATACGAATACAGCAACTGAGGCATCCCAATACTGTCATTACGCTGTACTTTCAGTTTCCCAAAGCACTTGATAATAACAATATATTAATTCAAGCATCTCTTTGCCATGGAACGTTGAGTCATCTACTGATAAAACAATGGTAATAAACTGTGACTCAGCTCAGAAAGCAGAAAATGATTTCTTAAACTTGTTGTGATTATACATACATTGCGGCTACAGGAGAAGGGCAGCTTCTTGGCTTCCAAGTTGAAAAGGATGGGGGAATTCCAAACCTTTGTTTTCTGAATGCTTGGGAGTATAAACAGCATTCACTGGGAATATCAACAGATTTGATATAGAGCTTGGAGGAGATGGTAGTCTTGCTGTCTGAATTCTGATAGTTTGAATGAGAAGAGCAAACCAAATAGCAAAGCTACACATGAACATGTACACTGAAGTGACACACGTTACCTTTCATAAATAGTTATCTGCCCATTTGCAGATCAACACTTAAACATTCTTATTTGGAAAAGCCTGGGTCCTACAAGAGGACAGGGAATGACTGTGATTCTTTCAAAGCCAGTAGGACTGTGAGCTGTGACTTAAACACAATAACAAAAACTCTTTCCAAGTGGGAACTAGTTCTATTTTCATAGACATCAGAGCAAGGCCCTTAAAATCAAAATGTCTCACAAGCACCTTCTAATGGGTTTATTGCTTTGTTTATTCTGCTTAAAGCAAGTCAGGGGCAATTTGAAATTGCATAATTAAAAAAAATTTTTTGAAAGTGTGTTGGTATTTCAGTTGCTGGTTTTGAAGCTCTCTGGAATGTGGGCAGTGGTCATCCATCCATATGCTAGACACAAAAGCCATCATGCACATTCCAACACAGGTCATCACATGTACAGATACATCTTCCTTTATTAATATGCCTGCCTTCCCCCAATGCACATTTGTTGTGGTTGTTTTGATCCCTTTCACCAAATCATTATCTAGATGCTATTTTCAGATATATCATCTATAACTTTAGGTCTTCTAATCAGTATGTGAATATTTATTCTTAAATATTCCTCTTTTAGGTCAAACATCTTTTTCTTTTTTTTTCTCCTCTCATTTCTTCAACACACCAACGATGAACTCCAGCATGTTTCCTCATACAACTGGATATGTCTCCTCCAGTGTTCACTCTCCTGAGGTACCCTCCCAAGAATCATTTTCTGAGTTCTCTTAGACAAGCTAATGGGCTCCTCCATGGCACAGAGGATAATTAGGGACACAGGAAAAAGCAAATGCACTCAAAGGTGCATAAAACAGTCATTGGTGAAACGAGGATTAGGAGAAATGTGTTTGTAATTTCATTGTCTCTTGATTTGAATAAATGATCTTATGCAGTATATATAGTTCCGATTTTAATACAAACTCCTTGGAGTATATTAAGAGTTACACTCCCTTTCACTAAGTCTTCATCACTGAATAGTGGAGACGGTTAGTTGTCAGGCTACTTTAAACTCAGGTCTTGGGAACAACTGAACCAAGGAGAAAAAGCACACATAATGGAAAACCTGCCACCAAAGCCCTAAGAAGTTAAACAAGCAAGGGAGACTTTATTCAGAGCTGTAGCAATAAGGAAGAAAGACCAGAATATAGTCTGAACTCAATTCTGCTAAGACAAAAGGTGGGAGAGATTTTTAAGAGTTGGGGTGAGGGTCATCATAGGCCACCTGTTTGCTAACTGGCTTTATAGAACGAGAAAGTAAACTTTCTTGTATCTTCATGACAGGAGGTAATTTACCACTTGGCAAAAGACACCCCCAAAAGTTAGGCTCCTTCCCTACCACAGAAACTGGGAAAGAGGGGTACCGTTTTCCTTGATACTTTTCAAAGAGATGGCTCCCAGGTCCTTGAGAAAAACACTCTTGCTCTGAAAAATTGGGAAGAGGCTTTTGAAAAGGTTTACACCTCCAAGGGGTAGAGGAAGAATTTACAAGGACAAGTTTTCAAAAGTAAATATTCTAAGAAAAGGCAGGTCAGGCCTAGAGTCTAGAAGTCCGTCTAAAGTTTAGTCACGCTGAGGGGAACATTAGTGTCCTTGCGGTCAGGTGTGTTTTTAAGTGTGGGAAGAGAAAGTTGTGGACAAGACCAGAGACTCTTTTCCCTTCTGAGCTTTGATTTCAATAAGCCCCTTGTGTGTTGGAATAGAGTGTGACCGAAAGCAGGGAAGAAGGGTCCCTCACTGCAAAGTGTGGCAAAGCCGAGCCCCATGGGGAAGACCTTCATGGTGCCCTCTTGTCTGCCTGAGTTATTCCCACCTCCTCACCCCATGCCCAGTCCTGCATGTGGCCTAGCATGGAGGAAGGCTGGAAGGGCTAAAGCAGAATACCACCTTGCTGCTTTGCGTGCGGTGTTAGCAACTCCTGAGGAGCTTGTTAGAAATGTCAAAACTCAGCCCTCACCCCAGACCCAGTGAATCAGAATCCGCATTACAACAAAATCCTTAGGTGATTCCTAGATACCATTACAATTTTGGAATAGAGGATCCTGTAAAGAGAACCTCAGGCAGGAAGTGTCACATCTGTGCCACCTACCATTAAGATAGAAGAACAAAGAATTCAGTGAAATGTCCATACCCAAGGTGGCTACCATCATGCCAAGGGTTACTGACTTGAGAAACAAGCCATGTTCCTCAGGTTAAGAAGTTTGAACCAGTTTGAAAACTTTACCATCCTTGTCACAGATAACTGACAATTTTCCCTTTCCCATCTCTGGGGCATGTCTTTAGAACCTCCTTCACCTCACCCTGCCACCTTGACACCCAGAATTCTTCCCCTTTCGCTGCCCTCAGACGCTGCTGAGGCCCTCACTCCCCATGTTAGCCTCTGCTCATTAGAGACGCGGCCAAATCCTGACATCTGGACTCGGCACACACTATTTGTTATTCAGATCCAGCCACTGCTTGCAGAGAGCAGCCTGGAGTTTCGAAAGAGCATAAATTCACAAAGAATTAGGAAGGACTGGATGTGTTCAGTGCGATGCTATGGATGATGGTAGACACATCCTGGGACGTGGGAAATGCTAATTGCAGCTGTGCTGTGAAAGCTGAGGCTCTGCTTTAGCCCAGAGATATTTGCGATGAAGAACAATTCGCCTAGCACACAGCGCTGGCTCCCTCCCCGTGGCTCCCAGCACCCCGTGGCTCAGCTCTCTTTTTTATTTCTATTTTTTCCCTCCACTAAAAACACCTTCCCTGGTGCCCAGCTCCCGCTCAAGGCCAACACCGTGACAGACAAGCAATCTCACAGTACCTGGGGGGAGAAAGCTGTTTTAACTAAAATAGATCAGCCGGGGTATTTTCTTTGACCATGCTCTCTTCATGCAGTTTATACCTCTCCTACACACTGTCCAAGGGGATGAAAATGGGAGCCAGCAGGGAATTCATATCTGAGTCATCTCTCACCGGCTCTGCTCACTGGGATCCCTGAGGCTGTGTCTAAATGCAAACGTATCTCCCCATTTTCCCTGAATTCATTGTGCGGGAGAGCCGGCCAACGGACTCAGGAGGCGGGGCTCCACTCCCAGTTCTGACAAGTCCATCCACTTCTGCCTTGACCTTTAGCTTACTCTTTCCGTACCTCAGTTTCTTTACATGTTAAATGAGACCTTGGCTGAGACCAGTGGTTCTTAGCCATGGCTACCCGTAAGAATCATCTGGGAATCTTACAAAACAAAACACAACAAAGAAGGAATGCTGGAGTTCCACCCCCACCAGCAGATCAAAATCTGTGCCTAGGGCCCTGGCACTGGTATGCAGTTTTAGTTTTTTGTTTTTTTTTTAAATTTATTTATTTTTGGCTGCGTTGGCTCTTTGTTGCTGTGCGCGGGCTTTCTCTAGTTGCGGTGAGCCGGGGCTACTCTTGTTTGTGGTGCGCGGGCTTCTCATTGTGGTGGCTTCTCTTGTTGCGGAGCATGGGCTCCAGGCATGTGGGCTTCAGTAGTTGTGTCACGCAGGCTCAGTAGTTGTGGCGCACGGGCTTAGCTGCTCCAGGACATGTGGGATCTTCCCGGACCAGGGCTCAAACTCGTGTCCCCTGCATTAGCAGGCGGATTCTTAACCACTGAGCCACCAGGGGAGCCCTGGTATGCAGTTTTAAATCTTCCAAGATGCTTTGTAACACGCACATGGGATTTAGAACCGCTCAACTAGGATTCTCATTAAATAAGTGTCCCAGAACCGGCTGCGCTGACATCACCTGGGAGCTTGAAGTGAAATGCAGAATTTAGGGCCTCACCACACACAGCTGAATCTGCATTTTAACAACATTCCCAAGTGATCCATATAGGCATTTGTTGACTGAAAAAACGCACTTTTTAGTCCACAAATTCAAGCCTGAAAAAGAGATCTCCATGCTCCCTTTCAGCTCTGCCCCATAACGTATGGATTGTGATTTCATTGAAATCGTATTTACAGATTTTGCTGGCACTTTCTTTTATTGAATAATTATTTCATGAGTGTCTACTTTGTGGCAGGAACCATGTGAGGGGCTGAGAATGAAAAGAGATGAAGAAGAAAGAGATGGTATCTACCATCACAGAACTTCAATCACTGGGAGAAGCCAGAGCTTAAGTTATTATGTAAGGTGCTGTATGTGAGGACAGAGAAAATATTGGAAGCTATGAAAGTACACAGTAGTCTGGAATGAGATTGACGAGGCCAGGGAGACCTTCCTGAAAAATAAAGTTTAAGCTTTATAACGAGTGCATCCTGTGACAATATTGAGCTGTTTTCATATTCATAAACACTCGTGATTCATGGAAGAGAGCAGGCTGATTGAGCTTTCTTTACATTTTCAGACAACTTTGAGAATTAACTCTGAATCCACTGCAGTTTAGCAATTACCGTTTGAAATTGTTTTAAGTCTACCGATGACCTCCTCATTGCAAATGTGGTATTATCTTTCTAAGTCACATCTTGTTGCTCTGTAGCTTTTAATAATTATAACTATTCCCATCCTGATGTTCTAATTTCTTTCGGATTCTGTCTTAGATTGAATTTCCCCCAAATGCAGAGCTTGAAATATGAGCGTGCTTATGGTATGTGGTAAGTTCTGGAAGTGCGGTAGGCTGAATAATTGTCTTCCCACCCTCTCACCAAAGTATCCACATTCTAATCCCCAGATTCTGTTATCTTATGCGACAAAAGGAACTTTACAAGTATGATTCAGTTAAAAATCTTGAGATGGGTAGATTAGCCTAGATTATTGGGTGGGCCTTAAATACACTCCCATGGTCCTTTCAAGAGGGAGGCAAGAAGGTCAAAGGAGGAAGTAGGAGATGTGATAGTGGAAGCCAGAATTTGGAGTGATGCAAGAAATGGTCATGAGCCAATGAATGCAGGTGGCCTCCAGAAGCTAGAAAATTCTCCCCTAAGTGTCTCCTGAAGAAACCAGGCCTGCCACCACTTTGGCTTTAGTCCAGACTTCTGACCTCTAGAGTGATAAGAGAGTAAATTAGTGTTGTTTTAAACTGCTAAGTGTGTGGCAGTTGGTTACAGCAGCAATAAAAGAGGAATGGAAAAGGAATTGGTGATTGGGAAGAGTAAAACAGGAAAGGAGGGGAAACTAGAGGACGTTATTGAACTGGTTACCCCTGTGGGCAACTGGGACTCCCCCCCCTACCCCAAGGAATTACCCATAATGCCATGTCTGCCCAAGACATGGAAGAGGAAGTAATCATGCACCAGCTTCCATCCTCACTGGTTAAGCCTTGAGGGCAGTGTTAATTCCCTTGTATTGATACTTTTTACCCACCTGGGTTCTTGGACTCTTTAATCAATAGAAATTGATAAGAGGTCAGACAAGAAATTCAGGCAAGGCTTTATTGGGACTGGTGCCACAGGAGGAGGGAGTGAAAAGAAGTTATAGGTGCCCTTGCTGGCTCCCTGGGGTGGGCCCAACTGGTCCCTTAAATTGGTTGAGGGTAGGGGCGGACCCGTGGGTCAGGCCAGAGGGGTGGATTAGGCTGTCTGCAACCCCCCCACTTGGTCATGCTGTGTGTGGGAAGCATGCGCATTACCCTGCTTTTGCTCCTGACACGTCAGAAGTGGCAGTTGGGTTTTGGCCCTTTTCTATCTTCTTGTTTATAATTTGTCCTGATTGCACATGTGTGCAGTTACTTTTAGACCCTTATAGTTTCTTTGTATTCTGTTGCTCGAGAAAACGGTCTTCCAGATGTAAGCAGTAAAGTGTCCCAGGTCCCAGTCTGTCTCACTTTCAAGAGCAAGGATTTTTAAAAAAGAAACAACACATTAGTAGCCTCCGTTGGGAGACAGAATTCAGTGGGAGACGTAGTCAAGAAATTCCATATTTAAAATCCAGAGCAGTAGGTGGTAATGCTAGAGGTAAGTTTGTAATGGAAGAAGAATAGAAAAAAGTTTCCTTAAGGGCTTTGGGAAAGCTTCATGGAGAAATTGGTTATTGAAATGATGAGTATGAGTCTCTTAGAGACTGAAAAAAATAAGAGGTCATTCCAAGAAGAAAGATGAATATATACTCAGACATGAAAGTAGAAAGGCCCATTGGAAACAGCTAGAAGTTCTATGTAGGTGGTTGTTATGTTTTTATGGCCTGTGAAGAGGTGGTGAAGGGGTGAGACCGAAATCCAGCTCCAGGAAGGCTTTGGTGTTGTTGCTATTTGCCTAGTACCTTAACATAGGAGAACAAGGCCTTGGGTCACTGAGCAATAAGCAAATTTTTGACAAATCAAAAGTCTTTTGAGAAAACCTTATTTGGTTCCAAGCAGGGCTATAAGAATAAAACGCCAATTATATGATTCTTTAAACTTCCTTCAGAGAATTTATAATTATAAAAATGTCTTGAGTTATCAGCCTCTACTTTACATTTTCCCTCAACATTGTTTCGAACAATTCCACGAAACAGGAAAAAAAGTTAATTAGAACATAAAGCAGGAAAAGTTTAATTCCTTTTTTCAGTAAGAAGCTGGCTGCAGTTTATACAGGCTTAACGATAATTCTATTTTGTGACTAACAATAATTACTCATGAATAATTATGGAATAGAAATGTGAAAAATGTCTAATTAGAAAATAAACAAATCCCCCAAATTAGGTATTTATTATTGCAATTAGGCATTATTAGAACCAATAATGACATGATGGCAACACAAGATATTAATGAGTACATGATTAGCCATTGAATGTATTTTGTTGAGTGAGAAATAAATTTGACATTTTCATGAAGACATTTAAGTAAAACTGTTATTGCAAATGTAAACAATCTAGAGCAATAACTCCACATCTTAACTACTATATTACTCATGCATCCAATTAAAAGCAGAATTTCTTGCTGTGATGAGCATAGATCTGTCTTGGTTAATTGAAAGGTGAAATACCTTGAGAAATTGTGATGGTGTGTGGGGTCACCCTGCTATGTCTTGATTTTACAAGAAAAGTGTTCTGAATATTTTATTAGCACAGAGAAACGATGGAGGCTACCAGTCTTCTTTGAGGAAAGGCTTAATGAAGAAGAGAGATTTAATAAGCCTTTAAAAATGGCATTTTAGAACTTTGCAGTTGCCATGATGGTTTGGAATTATGTCATACATAACTGTCAGATAGTCCTAGTTTAAGGGTTAGTGTATGATTTTAGATTACATTTTTGGCAAGCTAGAAATATAGGAGGGAGGCTTGCACTGTCAACGGCCTTATAGGTTCTGTGAATGTTCCTTAGTACATTTTTGGATTTCAGTGATATGGCAGCAGGTCAGCCCTCCCCTGAAGTATACACTCAGTACGTGGCTGTCTGGTGAGACCTGGCTTGTGCAGTGAAGGCGGGGCATACTGAACATCCCCCAAGAGTCCTTTCAAGACTGAGATTAGGTTGGAATTTCTGGTGAGATTTAGTTCCTAAGACACTGCTTGAACTTCCACATTGGTTCATACTGTCCTGGACTCTTGAAATCAACGGTGTGCCAACTAGGGCCAGAATGA
Organism: Monodon monoceros; assembly: GCF_005190385.1. Lineage (NCBI taxonomy): Eukaryota > Metazoa > Chordata > Mammalia > Artiodactyla > Monodontidae > Monodon > Monodon monoceros. The sequence continues at coordinate 96,607,560 of NW_021703774.1, forward strand.
CCTGAAGTGCATGCCATTGACTGATCCATAAGAAAGCCAGCCTCTAAGGCAACTAGGAAATCTTGCTAAAGTGATCAGGGTTCAGGACTTAAGGGATTTTGCACAGTATGAGATTTATTTCTAAATTGGAAAAACTGAAATCAGCTGGAATGGGAAATAGGAAAAAAAAGCATTGGGCATTTTGTGAGATAGGTACATTAAGAAAGATACCATTGGGGTTTATATATCTCTTGGTGGAATATTTTTATATGAATATCTCACTGTTAAACATTACTTAAGTGAGGCCCTTAGGCTGGGCACATGTTACCACTTGACAGTGGAAGTCTACATTTTGAACCTGGCTCTGAATCCTCTAGGAATCCTAAGAACATGGTGGAGATTAATTTTGGATTGAAAAAATGCATTTGAGATCTAGAGCTATTTGGAGAGTTTGTAGGCATGGGTGTGGGGAGTGCAGAGTAGGGAAAATGTATCTCCTGTGCTGACCCAGGTCAGCTTCTAGCTAAGTGATGAAAGAGAAGTAACAATTGCTATGTACCATATTGAGCCAGCCACTGGGATGATCTCATTTACTTTTCACAACTTTATGAATTAGATATTAACTTTGTTTTACACATTAAGACTTTAAAGAAACTGACACTTGTCTAAAATCATACATTTAGTAATCATCAAAGTTGAGATGTAAAGCAATTTTTATCTGAGTCAATAAATGCATGCTTACCCCCATAGTAGGCCACTTTCTAAGAAAGGAAATTAACTTGGGATCCACCTGACTTCCTTTTTTTTTTTTGGCATATTAAAATTTATTTATTGTTAATTTTTTGAATTTTTTTTATACATAAGGTTCTTATTTGTTATGTATTATATATATATATTAGTGTATATATGTCAGTCCCAATTTCCGAATTCATCCCCTACCCCCGCTTTCCACCTTTCATGTCCATATGCTTATTCTCTACATCTGTGTCTATTTCTGTCTTGCAAACTGGTTCATCTGTACCATTTTTCTAGATTCCACATATATGCATTAATATACAGTATTTATTTTACTCTTTCTGACTTAATTCACTCTGTATGACAGTCTCTAGGTCCATCCACGTCTCTACAAATGAACCAATTTCATTCCTTTTCATGGCTGAGTAATATTCCATTGTATATATGTACCACATCTTCTTTATCCATTCGTCTGTTGATGGGTATTTAGGTTGCTTCCATGACCTGGCTATTATAAATGGCGCTGCAATGAACACTGGGGTGCATATGTCTTTTTGAATTATGGTTTTCTCTGGGTATATGCCCAGTAGTGGGATTGCTAGGTAATATGGTAATTCTATTTTTAGTTTTTTAAGGAACTTCCATACTGGTCTCCATAGTGGCTGTATCAATCTACATTCCCACCAACAGTGCAAGAGGATTCCCTTTCCTCCACATCCTCTCCAGCATTTGTTGTTTGTAGATTTTCTGATGATGCCCATCCTAACTGGTGTGAGGTGATACCTCACTATAGCTTTGATTTGCATTTCTCTAATAATTAGTGATGTTGAGTAGGTTTTCATGTGCTTCTTGGCCATCTGTATTTCTTCTTTAGAAAAATGTCTATTTAGTTCTTCTGCCCATTTTTTAATTAAGTTGTTTGATTTTTTAATATTGAGCTCTTGAGCTGTTTACATATTTTGGAGATTAATCCTTTGTATGTTGATTTGTTTGCAAATATTTTCTCCCATTTTGAGGGCTGTCTTTTGTCTTGTTTGTAGTTTGCTTTGCAAAAGCTTTTGAGTTTCCTTAGATCCCATTTGTTTATTTTGGTTTTTATTTCCATTACTCTAAGAGGTAGATCAAAGAAGATCTTGCTTTGATTTATGTCACAGAATGTTCTCTCTCTGTTTTCCTCTAAGAGTTTTATAGTGTCTGGCCTTACATTTAGGTCTCTAATCCATTTTGAATTTATTTTTGTGTATGGTGCTAAGGAGTGTTCTAATTTCATTCTTTTACATGCAGCTGTCCAGTTTTCCCAGCACCACTTATTGAAGAGACTTCTCTTTTCTCCATTGTATATTCCTTGCCTCCTTTGTCATAGATTAGTTGACCATAGGTGCGTGGGTTTATCTCTGGGCTTTCTATCCTGTTCCATTGATTTATACTTCTGTTTTTGTGCCAGTACCACATTGTCTTGATTACTGTAGCTTTGTAGTCGAGTCTGAAGTCAGGGAGTCTGATTCCTCCACCTCGGTTTTTTTCCCTCAAGACTGCTTTGGCTATTCAGGGTGTTTTTTGTTTCCATAGAAATTTTAATATTTTTTTGTTCTAGTTCTGTAAAAAATGCCATTGGTAATTTGATAGGGATTGCATTGAATCTGTAGATTGCTTTGGGTAATATAGTCATTTTCCCAAAATGATTCTTCTAATACAAGAACATCAGTTTGTGTCATCTCTGATTTCTTTCATCAATGTCTTATAGTTTTCTGAGTACAGGTCTTTTACCTCCTTAGGTAGGTTTATTCCTAGGTGTTTTATTCTTTTGTGTTGCAGTGGTGAATGGGATTGTTTCCTTAATTTCTCTGTCTGATCTTTTGTTGTTAGTGTATAGAAATGCAAGAGATTTCTGTGCTTTAATTTTGTATCCTGCAACTTTACCAAATTCATTGATTAGCTCTAGTAGTTTTCTGGTGGCACCTTTAGGATTCTCTATGTATAGTATCATGTCATCTGCAAACAATGACAGTTTTACTTCTTCTTTTCCAATTTGGATTCCTTTTATTTCTTTCTCTTCTCTGATTGCTGTGGGTAGGACTTCCAAAACTATGTTGAATAAGAGTGGTGAGAGTGGACTTACTTGTCTTGTTCCTGATCTTAGAGGAAATATTTTGAGTTTTTCACCCTTGGGAATGATGTTTGCTGTGGGTTTGTCATATATGGCCTTTTTATGTTGAGGTAGTTTCCCTCTATGCCCACTTTCTGGAGAGTTTTTATCATAAATAGGTGTTGAATTTTATCAGAAGCTTTTCCTGCATCAATTGAGATGATCATATGGTTTTTATCCTTCAATTTGTTAATATGGTGTATCACTTTGATTGATCTGTGTATATTGAAGAATCCTTGCATCTCTGTGATAAATCCCACTTGATCGTGGTGTATGATCCTTGCTGGATTCTGTTTGCTAGTATTTTGTTGAGGGTTTTTGCATCTATATTCAGCAGTGATATTGGTCTGTAACTTCCTATTTTTGTAGTATCTTTGTCTGGTTTTGGTATCAGGGTGATGGTAGCTTCGTAGAATGAGTTTGGGAGTGTTCCTTTCTCTGCAATTTTTTGGAAGAGTTTGAGAAGGATGGGTGCTAGCTCTTCTCTAAATGTTTGATAGAATTCACCTGTGAAGCCATCTGGTCCTGGACTTTTGTTTGTTGTAAGAATTTTAACCACAGTTTCAATTTCAGTGCTTGTGATTGGTCTGTTCATATTTTCTATTTCTTCCTGGTTCAATTTTGGAAGGTTATGCCTTTCTAATAATTTGTCAATTTCTTCCAGGTTGTCCATTATTTTGGCATAGAGTTGCTTGTAGTAATCTCTCACGATCCTTTGTATTTCTGCGGTGTCCATTGTAACTTCTCCTTTTTCATTTCTAATTTTATTGATTTGAGTCCTCTCCCTCTTTTTCTTAGTGAGTCTGGCTAAAGGTTTATCAATCTTGTTTATCTTGTCAAAGAAGCAGCTTTTAGTTTTATTGATCTTTGCTATTGTTTTCTTTGTTTCTATTTCATTTATTTCTGCTCTGATATTTATGATTTCTTTCCTTCTACTAACTTTGGGTTCTGTTTGTTCTTCTTTTTCTAGTTCATTTAGGTGTAAGATTAAATTGTTTATTTGAGATTTTCCTTGTTTCTTGAGGTAGGGTTGTATTGCTATAAATTTCCCTCTTAAAACTGCTTTTGCTGCATCCCATAGGTTTTGGATCATCATGTTTTCATTGTCATTTGTCTCTAGGTATTTTTTGATTTCCTCCTTGATTTCTTCAGTGATCTCTTGGTTATTTAGTAACATATTGTTTAGCCTGCATGTGTTTGTTTGTGTTTTTTATGGTTTTTTCCCTGTAACTGGTTTCTAATCTCATAGCGTTTTGGTCAGAAAAGATGCTTGATATGATTTTAATTCTCTTAAATTTACTGAGGCTTGATTTATGACCCAAGATGTGATCTATCTTTGAGAATGTTCCATGTACACTGGAGAAGAAAGTGTAATCTGCTGTTTTCAGATGGCAAGTACTATAAATATCAATTATGTCTATCTGGTCTTTTGTGTCATTTATTTATTTATTTATATTTAAAATAAATTTATTTATTTTTGGCTGTGTTGGGTCTTCGTTGCTGCATGCAGGCTTCCCCTAGCTGCGGCAAGTGAGGGCTATTCTTCATTGCGGTGCTTGGGCTTCTCATTGCAGTGGCTTCTCTTGTTGCGGAGCATCGGCTCTAGGTACACAGGCTTTAGTAGTTGTGGCACGTGGGCTTAGTTGCTCCATGGTTGTTGGGTCTTCTTGGACCAGGGATCAAACCCATGTCCTCTGCATTGGCAGGCAGATTGTTAACCACTGTGCAACCAGGGAAGTCCTATTGTGTCATTTAATGCTTGTGTTTCCTTATTAATTTTCTGTCTGGATGATCTGTCCATTGGTGTAAGTGAAGTGTTAAAGTCCCCCACTATTACTGTGTTCCTGTCGATTTCCTCTTTTTTACCTGTTAGCATTTGCCTTATGTATTGTGGTGCTCCTATGTTGGGTGCATATATATTTACAATTGTTATAGCTTCTTTTTGGATTGATCTCTTGATCATTATGTAATGTCCTTCCTTGTCTCTTGTAACATCCTTTATTTTAAAGTCTATTTTATCTGATATGAGTATTGCTAGTCCAGCTTTCTTTTCAATTCCATTTGCGTGGAATATCTTTTTCCATCCCCTCACTTTCAGTCTGTATGTGTCCCTAGGTCTGAAGTGGGTCTCTTGTAGACAGCATATATATGGGTTTTGTTTTTGTATCCATTCAGCGAGCCTGTGTCTTTTGGTTGGAGCATTTAATCCATTCACGTTTAAGGTAATTATCAATATGTATGTTCCTATTACCATTTTCTTAATTGTTTTGGGTTTGTTTTTGTAGGCCCTTTTCTTCTCTTGTATTTCCCACTTAGAAAAGTCCCTTTAGCATTTGTTGTAGAGCTGGTTTGGTGGTGCTGAATTCTCTTAGCTTTTGCTTGTCTGTAAAGCTTTTGATTTCTCCATCGAATCTGAATGAGATCCTTGCTGGGTAGAGTAATCTTTGTTGTAGGTTCTTCTCTTTCATCACTTTAAGTACATCATGCCACTCCCTTCTGGCTTGTAGAGTTTCTGCTGAGAAATCATCTGTTAACCTTATGGGAGTTTCCCTGTATGTTATTTGTCATTTTTCCCTTGCTGCTTTTAATAATTTTTCTTTGTGTTTACTTTTTGTCAATTTGATTACTATGTGTCTTGGCAAGTTTCTCCTTGGCTTTATCCTGCCTGGGACCCTCTGTGCTTCCTGGACTTGGGTGGCTATTTCCTTTCTCATGTTAGGGAAGTTTTTGACTATAATCTCTTCAAATATTTTCTCAGCTCCTTTCTCTCTGTCTTCTCCTCCTGGGGACCCTATAATGCAAAAGTTGGTGCATTTAATGTTGTCCCAGAGGTCTCTTAGGCTGTTTTCATTCTTTTTTCTTTATTGTGTTCCATGGCAGTGAATTCCACCATTCTGTCTTCCAGGTCACTTATTCATTCTTCTGCCTCAGTTATTCTGCTATTGATTCCTTCTGGTGTATTTTTCATTTCAGTTATTGTTTTGTTCATCTTTGTTTGTTTGTTCTTTAATTCTTCTAGGTGTTCTTTAATTCTTCTAGGTCTTTGTTAAACGTTTCTTGCATCTTCTTGATCCTTGCCTCCATTCTTTTTCCGAGGTCCTGGATTATCTTCACTATCATTATTCTGAATTCTTTTTTCTGGAAAGTTGCCTATCTCCACTTCATTTAATTGCTTTTCTGGGGGGTTATCTTGTTCCTTCATTGATACATAGTCTTCTGCCTTTTCATTTTGTCTATCTTTCTGTGAACATGGTTTTTATTTCATAGGCTGCAGGATTATAGTTCTTCCTGTTTCTGCTGTCTGCCCTCTGGTGGATGAGGCTATCTAAGAGACTTGTGCAAGCTTCCTGATGGGAGGGACTGGTGGTGTGTAGAGCTGGGTGTTGCTCTGGTGTGCAAAGCTCAGTGAAACTTTAATCTGCCTGTCTGTTGATGGGTGGGGCTCAGTTCCCTCCCTGTTGTTTGTTTGGCCTGAAGAGACCCAGCACTGGAGGCTACAGGCTCTTTGGTGGGACTTATGGCGGGCTCTGGGAGGGTTCATTCCAAGGAGTACTTCTAAGAATTTCTGCTCCCAGTGTCCTTGTCCCCATGGTGAGCCACAGCCACACACCTCCTCTGCAGGAGACCCTCCAGCACTAGCAGGTAGGCCTGGTTCAGTCTCCTGTGGGGTCACTGCTCCTTCCCCCTGTGTCCTGATATGCACACTACTTTGTGTGTGTCCTCCAAGACTGGAGTCTCTGTTTCCCCCAGTCTTGTTGAAGTCCTGCAATCAAATCCCACTAGCCTTGAAAATATGATTCTCTTGGAATTCCTCCTGCCATTGCTGGATGCCCAGGTTGGGAATCCTGACATGGGGCTTGGAACCTTCACTCCAGTGGGTGGACTTCTGTGGTATAGTTGTTCTCCAGTTTATGAGTCACCCACCCAGCAGTTATGGGATTTGATTTTATTGTGATTGTGCCCCTCTTACTGTCTCATGGTGGTTTCTCCTTTTTTTTGGATGTAGGATATTGTTTCTGATGAGTCTGATGAGTTGCAGTGTCTTCCTGTAAATGATTGTTCAGCAGTTAGTTGTGATTCTGGTGCTCTCGCAAGAGGGACTGAGTGCACGTCCTTCTATTCTGCCATCTTGATCCAATCACCCACCTGACTTTCTTAACACTTAGGAAGGTCTCAGGCCTAGTATATACATTTAGTAGTTCATCACAGGATGATGGAAACAGTTTAGGCTCAGGCTAGTCATTTGTAGCTTCCTGATGAGGAACTGGTATTTATTTCATCAACGTTAGATATGTTTTAGACTTGAAACCTGCTGGTGCTTGTTTAAGCCTTTTTTGTTAGTATTCTGAGAAAAGAGTTAAGGGCATAGATTCTGAAATAACATAAACCTTGATTGGTATTTGTTCTTCTCCACTCACAGAGCTCTGTTACCCTGAGGAAGTTACTTAACATTTCTGAGTCTCAGTTTCATAATCTATGAAATGGAGATGAAATAAAATAATGAATGCATAGTATACATGACAGGTGCTCAACAAATACTTAGAAATGAAGAGTAGGAGAAAATACCTTTACAACACAAACAAAAAAAACAAAATATGAGCCTTTTAAACCTCACAATTAGGGTTTTCTGACCTGTATTTTACAGCCTACAAACAACTTTAGCAGGTTACCTGCAGTGATCTGGGAACTATAAAAGGACAGCAGAGTAATTCAAATCTATTCATTAGCAAAACAGAACAAATTGTTGCTTAAGGATACCACCTCGTATTGCTGATCATTTCCTTAATTCAAACTGGTTCAAATTCAACTACATTTCATGTTTTCCAGTTGCATTTTGAGTTGCATAGTTATCAAATTTCTTTTTAATTGGTGAAACAAAGATTGTGAGTTTTCATTTTGTTTCTTATGCCTTATAAACAAATCTCACTACCACTCATATACTACTGCATGATCAGACGTGACCTGTCAGCTTATGTGCAAACCCCCAGTGCATGGGGAAGAGAGTGAAAACATATTGGTTTTGTTAACCGGTCTAAAGAGACGGGAACACTTGTTCTCCATTTGGACTTCTGTTTCCAAAGACTGTCATCCTACACAAAGGACCCTTTACTTCCCTCAGTGTTGACTACTGAGTCTACCCCAGGAAACCCTTGGGAAGTCAAAGGTAAGAAAAGCATGAAAAAGAACCTATGGGACCCCTTTCTAGTGTCTGGCTCACCTAGCTTTGCTGTAGCAAGCTGTCCACCAGACGACAAATGACCTTTCATTTTCTCCACAGAGCCATTGTTTAGGAAGCTCACATTTCTCACTCACTCTCTGGCCTTTTGGCCTAAAGAAAAAGCTACTCTTCTGGGCAAATGACTCTGAGGCTTGCATGAACACTCAACCATATTTAAAGAGCCAATGTGTGTGTGTGTGTGTGTGTGTGTGTGTGTGTGTGTGTGTGTGCATGTGCGTTTGCACTGAACACAGCAGGGCTGGTGTTGAAAGGTGAAGTGATCTATTTCAATCCCACATTAGAATATTCTCTTCGGTATGAAAAAGAGAGAAAAAATCCATTTATTTCTTCCAAGGAAATCTATTAGTTATTCTTTCCCAGTTTCTCTAGTTCTGAAACAAGTAACTGTGTAGAACGAAGACCTGGAACTAGGGGCGATGTGTGATCTGTCCGCTGAGCAGAATGCAGGAAATAGGCGGTGAGGGATCTGGAGCTTAAGCATAGTGAACTCCAGAGAATAGTAGCAAAGAATCACAGTGCCCACAAGCCAGCTACACAGAGAACCAAAAACAGGTCATTGGCTTCTGCTCTGAAATTCACGGTAACTGCCAGCAATATTTCTACATAGGGGAACATGCTTCACATGACAGCTCTCTTTGCAGGAAATCTCCATCCTGGGGAGTTGAAATTGCATTAGGACTACTTCTCTGCAAGCGTACTGACACCAATATGCAATATGTGGTATGAGAAACCAAAAACCTTTAATCTAAGGCAGGAACTTAAACAATTGCACCTAACCCTGGAAGAATTCCACTGAATTAAAATGCCTTTCTCAATTGAAACTTCTTTGACTGAACTCAACATTACAAATAAAGATTTAATTTAGTAAAACACTCAGATTTAAATGTAAATGACCCACTCCCCCACTTTATTCCAAATTTTTAATTGGAATCTTTGGAATTGAATAAACATATTCATTCATTCATCCATCCACTCAGTCAAATGTTTATTGAGCACCCAGTCAGGGCCATGAATTGTGCTAGGGATTAGGATTATGGATATAAATAAATTATGATCCCTGACTTCTAGGAGAGTACAGTCTAGTGGTCCGGATAGATGAGGAATCAGATAATTGTAACACAGTTTGATAAGTCTTGGACAAAGATATTGGGAGTAAAAAGACACTAGTTTACTTGGGTTCTCAATTTATTAAATTTGGATTTTGTGTAGCAAGTATCTTTAAGTGAGGGTGCCTACCTCAGTTGATCTACAATCTAGATTAAAAAAACCAGGAGAGTGCCAATCAATATTGTGCCATCTTTCCTCGAGGGAAATGTGCTTTCAGGAATATTTCAGCTGGACTTGACCTAGAATTCTTTGTTATGTTAATAACTGGCTCTGGAATAGATGTCACACTTCAGCCCCTGCCCACCTTCCATGAGAAAGCAACTTGCTCGTGACTTTACATTCATAAATATGCTAACAATGCCAAGGGATTTTTTTTTCTTCCATCAATTCATTAGATCTGCTCACATGAATTATTTATATGCAGTGCTAAAAATGATTCCGAAACATTACAAGAATTCAATATCAGTTTTCACAGTGGGATTTCATCATTTTAGCATTGCAGCATGATGGCCTAATGCAATACTAATAGGATATGGTGCTAATAGGGTACAACGAGAATTCTCTCTAATATGCAAACATTTCCATGTTGTCTTATTATTTCTTTTAAGTTAATATGCTATGGTGATAATATGATGAAATGAATTAGCTTCATATCATTGTCTGCATGAGTTGTGCATATTAACGGCATCTTTCTTCCCCCACCCCTTTGAATTCACTTGGAATGAGCTTGAAAACTTACCCTGTAGTTATGCTTATGCTAATGAGGCTGTTTAGTAGGAAACATCCCTGCCGTTGCTTAGCCAGCTGGAGAAACAATAGATGCGTATCCTCTCTCTTTGGAATGGAATGTTTTCTGGCCTCCCTTCAAAGGGTCTATCTCCATCAGGCTGCTTTAGTATTCTCTACTTTTTCACAATCTCAATCCACCCATGTGTTAGACATTTTACCAGCAACATTTAACCAGATTGTATATTTCTATTAGATATGAAGCAAATCTTTTCCAAGAGAAACTAGATGCATGGCCAACTGGCCCAATGTTTTGGAATATTTAAACACACACACACTCACACTCACACACACAAACCTACGTGCATATATACATGAAATGCGTAGAAATATACACATATTTGTGTGTGTGAGTTATGTATAGACATGTTTACATGTGTATACAGACATATACATATGTGCTTCTTTGTTTTTGTGTGTAAATTGATTTGAAAGTTTATGGAATCCATGCCATAACCAGCATTTCTTTTTTGGCTGTTAAATCCTGGGTGGATTAGGTCCAGTGAGTATGAATCCTCCAGATTTCAGTGTTTATTCATTTTCAGACGTATAACCAAAAGCCAGATGCTTATCCAAATCTTAGCTGACATTTGCAAATCATGAATTTCTCAGCCAAACCTGTGTGACCTTTCCTCTTTGGTTGCTGTTAGGTTCAACTAATTCACTTTCAGAAATCCCAGATGTCAATGCCCTCAGGAGATTTCTAAAGCCCCCTCTTAACCTTTCCATCAAATTGCTCCAAAAGGCGCCTTAATGATGATCAGGGCCACCGCCCACCTGTATGGTACCTTGGTGCAGGTTAGCAAAAGTGCCTGTTTGGAGCAGCACAACCCCTCAGGAAACAAGATGGCAAGTGACACTGGGTTGGGTTTCAGCTTTCTCTTGCTCATGTAGATAGGTTCTCTTGGGCTGCAACTTCAATGATGTTTTCTCCTTCTCTTCTGGGAACACCTCTGAGTGGGAAAGTTTCCATTTAAATGGTGGCCTGAGGTTATACAACAAGCAATCCAAGTTCTGACACTGACTAACTGTGTGACCTAAAGCAAGACTCTTAACATGTCTGCTGCTCAGTTTTTTCACTTGCAAAATGAAAGTATAGATGATCTCTGATGACCTCCAACACCAACTATAATCTGTGACTGAACTGTGAGAAATCTCACCATTTTAATGGGAGAAACAATGAGTTTCTGCATTTGGTTGGGAAGAGAGGACAGTGTGAGAGAAAAAAAGGTTATAGCCCCAGAAGGAAAGTAATGTGGGTGATTTAAATATTAGGGTTTAGATTCTAGGCTTTTAATAGGATTATGTGTAGATCATATGTTCCCTTAACAAAGGAAGTTACAAAGAAAAATATAGATTTATTACACATCTGTAAGATGCAAATACTGGCCAATATAAGCAGATTAATTATTAAGCTGAAGTCACACATGCAACATTTGAAAGACCTGGGTAAAATGTATATTTCAGGAACTTGTAATACAGTCCCTGATTATTGGAATTAAATATTGTGATTAGACTGACAAAAAGACAAAGATGGATCCTTTTAGTGAAAGTATTCCTAAGGCCTCTGATAATAAGGAAAACGATGCCAAAATCTCCCTTACCCTGAATCAGATGTGAACGTATATTTTGGTCCCTTTTATTTACATTCACCCAAGAAAGAATCAGATTTATTCAGACGTCTTATGAAAGACTTCCTGTTTGTATATCATTTGAAAATGGAGAGTAAAATAATAAAATTTGAAAAGGGTCAATCAAGTCACATTTGAACCAACTCAGCTTCTTTTTTTTTTTTTTTTTTGCGGTACGCGGGCCTCTCGCTGTTGTGGCCTCTCCCGTTGCGGAGGACAGGCTCTGGACGCGCAGGCTTAGCGGCCATGGCTCACGGGCCCAGCCGCTCCATGGCATGTGGGATCTTCCCGGACCGGGGCACGAACTCACGTCCCCTGCATTGGCAGGCGGACTCTCAACCACTGCGGCACCAGAGCAGCCCCCCAACTCAGTTTCTTTAGCAGACTTATTTCCTTGAAAGTTAGTTGTTTCTTTATAATTTTATACTTCTCTTCCTTTCCCTACTAAGACCTGCTCAAAGCAGATGGCCTTTCTGTAGTTCTGTAGATCCTAGTAGGGAAAGGTCTTTACTTGTTTGGTGTGATTGTGCATCTTTGCCTTTCTTCACAGTCCCCTCTTAAGGTAGCTAACTCTAATTAGGGTTAGAAATGTACTCAGTGTGTACAACACTACTTAAAAATGAAATTTGACTGTAGCATTGATAAAAACTTTCTAGGCTTAAAAATGTCATCAACAAAGACTCTGGTGCTTCTTTAATTATCCAATTTCCAAAGCTATAGTGCATAATTCCTTGTGTAATCAGAGCTTAAATTCTGAAGAAACTCATGTGGGTGACATTTCCTCTCAATTTTGAATGGGGATTATTTTAAGAGGATACGGAATTTAGAAATATTTCAATGGAGCTGATATTTAAAGCGTATTTAGTGGCATTTATGTTTTAATCTGCTTATTGACTAGGCATTAAAGAGAGCTGTCAGTATTTTAGCAGTGATTAAAAGGACCAGACATTGTTTGATATAATGAGCAAGGCTGTATTTCCAGAATGTGGGGTGAATAATTTTTTTTTTAACTTAGAAAATGATGTAGCCTCTTCCTTAACAAAGCATTGCCATCAGAAGGACTTTCATTATTTGGATTTTCCTTTGTCACTGGGACAAGGAACTCCATTTAGAGACAAATTCTCCTGAATTACATATAGAGATTTGATGAATTCCATTGTTGTGCTACCTTCTTATTTTACAGTCATCAGCAGTAATAACAAGTAATTATGAGAGCAATGATAACAAATCTTTACCCATTGCCAATATGATGTTATGAGCAGGGTACCCGGGATACCAATGTGGAAAAAACTGTTTCTTCTCTCAAGGAACTTTCATACCTAATTGTCACACTGCAGTACAAGGTCTGGTGCACCCAGGTACATTTGTTGAATAAATGAATGAGCGAATGAGTTGGCCCTAGTCATCAGGGTAGTTTATTAAAAAACTAGTCTAGATCCCTTAAGAATTCCTTATAAATGATTACTAAGTTGACAATCAGCTATTATAATCTACTCCATGTGGGCTATATTTGCCTAATGACAAAAAACCTGTCAGGTCAGTTACATTAGAGAAACAAATAGTCAAACAGTTTTTTTATAGAATAAAATAATAAATCATTTAATAGGCTGCTTTATTTTTCAATAATTTTGTTTCAACATTAAAAGAATATAGCAAAAAATAAACAGAAGTTACCAAAAAAAAAAAGAGCAGAGATTTAGCATGACAAAAAATGAGTTCTCTTGAGCTGTGATGTGTAGATCCTGGTCAGTGCCAGCAAATATATGCAGTGCTCCTTCTTTTAATTTTCTGTCAATAGTGCTGATTCCAAACAATAAAGTGAGTTTCTGAAAGCAATATCTATTTAAATTTGGGATTTTTTCCCCCTGTAAACCATTTGATTCAGTTTTACATCAAATCCTTAGTGGTACCAAAGGATATTTCATTTAATTTTCTTAGCTATTTTTTTCAAATGTTGCATATCCGTAGAGAAAATTTATTCCTTTGTATGTGAATCAATTTCTTTTAAATGAAGAAAACATCCCCTGACTATTTCTTTTCCAAAGAACATCAGCAAAATCTAAAATGAACACTTAAAAGTAATTTGGATATGAACCTAAAGGAACAATAGCTGTAACAGTTAGTCTTTCTGTGAATACCACTATAAAGTAAAATTAAGTAAATTGATGCAAGAAGTGAATGAGATAACACAGAATAAGTCAAATGAGCATGGTTCGCACTTCCACATCTCTACCAGGAGATTACCTCTTTCATCTCACCCGATTTCTGTTCTAGATGTAGTAAGGTTATACCACCTATGACCACATGAAGCTGGTATTTCTTGGGCATCGGACACTATTTAGATGTCAATAGGTCTGGACATGAAGTAGAATTATAAGACTGTGAAGGGCTGAGACATTAGTGTCACATAGAGGCAGGTTGGGTTAAGCTGGAAAGCTCTTACTTTTTCTTTATTCTTTCGTTCTGTCTCTTTTTTCCTCCATGAAAAATTGTCAACAAATAATTAGAATTCACATGAGCTTTCAAAACAGTGGAAGGGGATAAAGATGAAAAACAACTGAAGTATATTTGCATTTCTTTTTCATAAATTGTGAACACTATTGAGAAAATCTTTTTTTTTCATCTGGTCTAGGGTTACTTATGGATGTTGTCTAGTAAGGTCTACTTTAATGTTTATCTTTTTTTTTCTCCTTTGGATATTCAATTTTTTATCAGTTACTTGTGTCTGTAGAAGAGGATACTTGAGCTTAGTCTTGACTTTTCATATAGAATTATTTTATACCTGGCTAGTCTCAGGAAAGAAATATTTATTAACATTTCAAGTATCTGAAGATAAATTTTAAAATCTCATGAATAGCTTCCATTTATTTAGTAGTTATTACATTTTGGACACTTTGCTAAAATCTTATATTGTGAATTTCTCATAACAACTTTTATGGTAGTTGTTATTGCCATTTGCATATAAAAAATTGAGACTTTGAGTTGCTACGTAATTTGTACAAGGTCGCATAACTGGGTGATGGCACTGAGAATCCAGTTCAAAGCTGTGTGACCCCAGGCCCATACTTTAAAAATTGTACTCCTAAATACACTAGTGAGTAAAACTGTACCATAATGCATTTTTCATCATCAACCATCAGTTGTCTGTTCTTGAACCCAAGTTCACGTGCCTGAAGCACAGTGAGGCCAAACAAACCGAAACACTGAAGTTTGGAACAGAGAAAGTTTTATTGCAAGGGCCAAGGAAGGAGAATGGGTGGTTCATTCTCAAAAGACCTGAACTCCTTGAAGGTTTTCAGGAAAGAGTTTTTAGAGGCAAAATTTGTGGGGAGAGCTGCAGGGTGTGTGATCTTTCTCTGATTGATTGGCGGGGAGGTAACAGGGTGATGTTCCAGGAACCTCAGTCGTCAGCCTGGATCCAACCAGTCTGGGGTCCATGGCTTATGCTCAGTCTGAAGTTACCATCCTTCACCTGGGTGGAGGGCTTTAGTTCCTATAGAAGAACTCAGAGATTTGTACCTGATTGTTATGTATATTCCTTGAGGAGGAAGCAGGAGTCACTGAACTATTGTTTCTTGACTGCTCCTCCTTTGTTTCTGCATTCCCTCCCTTCCCTAGTTAGTAACAGTTTGAATCTGCCCTTTGGAACACAGGGAAGGTCTAGAGGCTGAAACCTTTCTCCTACGAACAAGAAATTGGGGACACAAAAGGCTTTTGTACCCAGGAGGGCCTCACAATATTCTGCTCAGTTTCATGTTCATGATATCAACAGTTTAATTATGCCTATGTTTAAAGAGGAGGAAGAGGAGGGGAAGGTCTCTTTCAGAGTAGAATTAAACCCATTTTAAAAACTCTACTGCAGTGGTTTGGTTTCAAAGTATTAACTCAGTACTTTTAATAATGGATACACATAAATCCCATGATAAGAATTCACTTCTCCTCTCTCCACTTTTGAAAATTAGGTAGCTGTTGAGAGAACAAAATAGTTAAGGATATGGAGAGCTCAGTACAAAGTAATTCTTGCCTGAAGTGTTTAGTACTATTTCAAGAGTTTACTAAATTCAGTAAATGTGTTTTAGTTTCTTAGGGCACATGGTGGTCACTCCATATGTATTGGTTGCATGAACAAACTTGAGATAGAGTTAATGTATAAAGAGCTTTGGAGTTTGAGGGCTCATCCAAGAGGTCCTCATGGAAAGATCATTTTAATTTCATTAGTAATGGGTTTATATTTGCTCAGCTGAATATAAAAGTAGCTTATAATTTTACTCGTATAAAATAAGGGAACAGAGCTATAATAAGTTAGCTGAAGTTAAACAAGTTGATTTGTGTTGAATTGCAATGCACCCATTCCTTTTATTACTTCCTGAATACACATCAAACAAAAATAGTAATCTAAACTCATTCCATTTACTAAAATTACAAAGTATGTTAGATACATTTTAATCCAGAACTTACTGTGTCTCTGTAAAGGAACAATTAACTACTGGATTAATTTATTGGTTAATTCCATTAAAAACTCCACAAAAAACAAAAACACCCTACAATGCCAAGAAAACTCTACTGTAATCTTCACCCCTTATTCAGAGCATCAAGCAGTGGTGTGAGAGTGAGGCCATCTCATCCTAAATCTGGAACCCTTAGAAACTGATGCACTATTCAGAGGGATGCAACATCCTCCTCAATACTGTTGCCAGTGTCCTTTTAAAGGGCCTCCCCCTTGACTTTTGAGCACTTGGCACTATTAACTGCCTGCTCATTCTTAAAATTTACTTCTCTCTTGATTTCATGATACCATTCACTATAGGTTCTCCTTTTTCTGAGCTAATTCTTACCTACATAGAGATTGATCAATTCATGCAACTATTTAATAAACATTTTTACTGAAGTATTACATATATACAGTAAAGTTAGTGAATCTAGAATTCACAGATTAATGAATTTTTAGAATGTGAACAAATTCATAAAACTATCCATATCAGGAAATAATCCATGACTATTCACAAACAAAGGACTCCTCACATCCTTTTCCGATTACTACTAAAGAAATTACTATCCTTACTTTTATCACCATAGGTTAGTTTTACCTATATTTTGAAATTTGTATAATGGAATAATGCAATGTTCTCTTTGCTGTCTGGCTTCTTTGATCAGTATTATGTTTGTGAAACTTATCTATATTGGCGCATGAGGAAATATTTATTTTCATTGCTTTCTAGTGTTCCATTATAAGAATATGTCACAACTTATTTACCCACCTGTAAACAAAGAAGAACAAAGAGGATTGCTCACTACTCAATTCTACAAGAATTAAGTCATAACCCACTGCAGTCACTGCCTGACAGTGCAGTGACAATAACAGAATGAAGGAAATTAAGATGATAACAGAATGAGAGGAAATTAAGATGATAACAGAATGAAGCTCTCTGTGCTTTGGCGAAAACAGGCGCCTTAGATAATTAGATGTATATCTCAAGAAGAATCTGAATGAACCCAGATTCTTGCATCTTCCCATAGATAGAAAAGCACTAAAATCATTAACTTGAGATGTCTGCTCTTTGTGACTAACTGTAATCTTTTAGCAAGAAGTATACTTTACTGCAGGCATTCCCTAGCCAAAAATCTATATATATACTGGCTTCTCCCCTACCTCTTTAGAACAGTTTCCTCAGAGCTACTGAGAGGCTGTCTCCTGGGCTATAGTCCTCAGCAAGACTCTGAATAAAACTTAAACTCACAGCTCTTATGTTGTGTGTGTGTGTGTGTGTGTGTGTGTGTAAGTTGACACAGCTCACTGTCAATGGATACTTGAGTGTTTGCGCTATTATAAATAGGGCTGCTAGGAACATTGTTATATGTGTCTTTTCATGTACATATGCATGTAATTTTTATAGGTAAATCCTTAAAACTAGAATTACTGAATTATGAGGTATATGTATGATCAACTTTGGATAATGTTGTCAGTTTCCAAAGTTGTTCTGCCAATTAACACACCCATCAGCCATTTATGAGAGTTCCAGTTCCTCTAAATCCTTGACAAATTAGTCCCTTATATTTCAACAATTCCAGTGAATATACATATATAGGTATTTCATTGTAGTTTTAATTTATGTGTCCTTGATAACTATTAAATCTGAGTATATTTTCATATATTTCCATTTGCATATCCTTTTGGTAATGTTTTACCCATTTTTCTATTGGCTTATATTTTCCTTATTGATAAGTAGCAGTTTTTTATACATTTCAGATATAAGTTCTTTGTTGAATATATATTTTGGAAATATCTTCTGCTACTCTGTGACTTGAATTTTCATTCTCTTAGAGATATATTTAATAAATGGACATTCTTAATTTGAATACAGTTCAATGTATCAATCTTTTCCTTTTTGGTTAGTCCTTTTGATGTTTTACTTAAGAAACATAAGTGTGGTTTTGCCTACCCCCAAATCATAAAAATATTCTCTTATATTATCTTCCAGAAGAGTTGTGTTTGTATTTTAGTCTTTGTATTTTGGCCTTCCATTTACATCTGCAATCATCTGCTGTTGACTTTTATGTTTGGTATAAGGAAGAAGTTGAGATAAATATTTTCCTCATAGAAATATCCAGTTAACCTAGCAAAATTTATTATGAAGACTATTCTTTATCACTGGATTGCAGTATCATTTTTGTCAAATTTTAAGGGACTATGTACATGTGATCTATTTCTGGACTCAAAGTCAGTTTCATTGGACTATTTGACTGTCTTTATATATATACTACTTTATATTAATTGTAACTATATAATCTTTTGCTTCAAGATTGTCTTGATTCTCTTTGTCCTTTGAATTTCCATATAAATTTTAGAATTTTGTGTATTTTTTTTCCACTTCCAACACAAAATCATGCTGAAAATTTGATTAGAATTGCATTGACTCTATATAGGGAGAACTGACTACACCACTGAAACTTCCAACCCATGAACGTGATATATCTCTCCATGTATTTAGGGCTTTAATTTCTCTCAATAATATTTTATAATTTTCTGTGCAGAGGTCTTACATAATTTTGTTACATTTATTTCTATAAATATGTTTTTGATGCTATTGTTAATACTATTAAAAAATTTTTGAGGGGGAGAGTGTGTAGAAATACAATTAGTGTTTTTATATTTACCCTACTAATTTTACTTAATAAGTCTAATAGTTTATCTATAAAGGTCATCTTTAAATTTTTATGTTCAACATTATGTAATTTATGACTAATGACAGTTTGCTTATTACTTACTTTTCAATGCTTTTATCTATTCTTTTTTCTTGTATTATTGCACTGACAATTTAAAAAAAATTGGTAAAGTTTGTGTGAAATTTGAATTATTTCTTCATTAATTCTCTGTAAATATTCACCAGTAAAGCTATTTTGGCTTGAAGATCTCCCCTGTGGGAAGATCTTCAAATATGAAATCAATTTAATAGAATGAGACTATTCAAATTTTCTATTTCTTCTTGATCATTTTTATAAATTGTGTTTATCAAGTGCTTTCTTCATTTCACAAAAATTAGTAAATTTATTGGACAAAGACTTTAATAATATCTTCTTTGATCTTTTTAATATCTATGGAGAAATTTTAGTTCTGTCTCCTTTTTCATTACTGATATTGATAATTTGTGTCTTCTATCATCTTTTATTGGTCTGTCTTCTCGATGCTTACCTACTTGTTTAGTCCTTTCAAACAACTTACTTTGACTTTCACTTGGTATAGGCAAAAAGACTATTTAATTAGACTTCCAATTGTTTTCTTGGTCCTAATATCCTCTCCCTGAAATTACATTTCTTTTCTTTTTCTCTTATTTTTATTTAAAGATTTTTCTTAATGTGGACAATTTTTTAAGTCTTTATTGAATTTGTTACAATATTGTTTCTATTTTATGCTTTGGTTTTTTGGCTGTGAAGCATGTGGGATCTTACCTCCCCGACCAGAGATTGAACCTGCACCCCCTGCATTGGAAGGTGAAGTCCTAACCACTGGACTGCCAGGGAAGTCTCTGAAATTACATTTCTTAAAAACAAATTTAGTCACATCACTCTTCTGTTAAAAATAACCTCATAAGCTCATCATTATCTATAGTATAAACTCCAAATCCATTTGAAGACTTTCTTAAGCTGTGCTGCTTTGGTAGGAACTTTATTATTTCACCATCTCTGAGCTTTCTAGTCTCATCTCTAAACATTCTCCCTCTTGAATCTTATGCTCTATTAAATTTCCACTACTGAAAATCCTGTCTTTTTTGTGTAACAAACTACTCACAATTATTTCAATTATATTTGATTATTTTTATATTAAGCCTTCCTGCCTTTGGCACTGCTCTTCTTCTGTATGGAATTTCCATCCTTTACTTGATCAACCTGATGGGGTCCCTCCAGATTTTCCTTCACTGTTATCCTCTCTGTCAAGCTATTTAAAATTACTTTTACTACTCAAAAAAAAATTTTTTTTGCTCTCTTTTATACTCTATAGCAATCTGTTTCTCTTATTAGGCTATGAGAAACCTGAAGGAAGAAACCTAGCAGCATAACAAGTTGCTCCACACCCCACAGAGATCAAAAAGTGATATGTTTAATAGAGCTCAGTTATCCTTATTTCTATTATACTTCTTTTACCTTGACCTCTCTTTCTAAGAAAGTGTATCTGAAACATCAAGCAGAAGGAATGTGATAAGAATTTACAGAAGTTTAGATGTGTATGCCACCACACTAGCCACAATTAACAAGATTTATAGGAAAAAAAAATAATTCCTACTTTGTCAGTATCTATTTTGTCAGTATTTAAATTCCTGTTGTTATTCAGCAAGGCCTGGACAATCTTATTTGGCCAAGGGTCTCTGAGTCTACTCAGCCACATTCTAGTACCTCAAATTCTTTTGATTAATTATTCATGCAGGGAGTTTCCTAATTCCTTACAACTAAGAATTCTATTATTCCTGTAGTCTTCTAGAACATAAGGGGATATGCATGGGTAAGGGTACATGGTATTACAAATCCAGGCTGTGCCAATTTTACTAGCCAAGAATAGAGGTTACGCTCAAATTATGATAATTTGAGTAGCGTTTAGTAGGGACTTTTTACAAAATTTTGGTAGGGTGTAGGATAACCACAAGAGATAGTATAGTATCTAGGGCAAGTGTAATAACAGTGTTCTGTTATTATAACTGTTTCCAACCTCGGAGATAAGTGGTAAGAGAAGAGAGTGATTACAGGTGTCCATAGACCAGTGGCTATTTGAAGATGGCTGTTTATAGGCATGAAGACTTTGGCTTAGGGATTGGATATAGCCTGCCCAAGATAACTGCAGAGAACGAACCAGGGGAATAAGTACTGAGACATCAGTCTCTGCCTGCTCTCCTATCCACCTGTCCTTCCACCCTTCCTCCCTCCCATCCTTCCTCCTTCCAGATATCTCACTAGGGTTTCTTGTTGGTCAAACCTAATGGGAAGTCAAAGGATGTTGGTGTCATCCAACAGGATGCACAGCTGGGTCCGGGAGATAGGAGTCTGGATCTGGAGGGGTAAAACAGCACATGGGCCTCAGTGAGAAAAGGAATCACTCCATTTTCCAAAAGTGAAGAAATAGTTTTTTTTACTTTGATAGAAGGATAAAGGAGCCCAGATGTCAGCATCTAGACGTTAGATTGGGTCAGAGGTTAGGGAGACGCTGTTCATCTTGAGGCAAAACAGGATTATAAGAGATCTTGTGTTTCATTTTTTTGGTTTTGCTTTCCCAGGTCTGGCCTTGTTTCTTTTTTTTTTAGAAGATGTTGGGGGTAGGTTTATTTTTGCTGTGTTGTGTCTTTGTTTCTGTGCAAGGGCTTTCTCTAGTTGTGGCAAGCGGGGGCCACTTTTCATCGCAGTGCGCGGGCCTCTCACTATCACGGCCTCTCTTGTTGCGGAGCACAGGCTCCAGACGCGCAGGCTCAGTAGTTGTGGCTCACGGGCCTAGTTGCTCCGCGGCATGTGGGATCTTCCCAGACCAAGGCTCGAACCCATAGTCCCCTGCATTAGCAGGCAGATTCTCAACCACTGTGCCACCAGGGAAGCCCTGGCCTTGTTTATTCTGCCTGTCCTTCAGTTATTCTCACATGAAAATCCAAGTTTAGTGTTACTATTAGCATTGCCCCAGTTACATGCAGAAAACAGTTCTAACCACAAGGAAATAATTATAAACAAAGCCCAGTTAATTATACAAGACATTCTTGGCTGCCCTAATTAAGGCACAGTTCAATACTACTAGCTGGGTAATTTTTTTTTTTAATTGTGAATAGATTTAGTAGGAGCTTGTCTGGTGAACATATAATGAGATCAGTGTCTCAGAAAGAATCTGATTAAAAAAAAATTATTCACCAATCGTTTGTTTTCTGCTGCTTTATAGAACTCCTTCTCCCCATGGCACAGATAGAGAAGAATGTGAATTTACTCTCCGAAGAGTCTGAAGCCCAAATCACGGGAAACTAGGGGATGTTTATTTCATCAAGAGGGAAGGGCACAAGGATGGAGGATGATCCCACCAGGACACGTGTGTGTATTATTGGTACTTCTGGTGGCTTTTGTGACTGGTTTCTTCCTCAGGGAAGTTTCTGTGTTTCATAGGCTCAGCTCCCATGTAGATATAAACAATGTGACACTGTGCGAAGTGGTTATCCACAACCTGTACTTTCTTTTTCTTTTATTGTTCACATACACACTAAAGGGGTACAGAGTAGTCAAATACATAGTTTTGTAGACTTGTTTTCATAGTTTGGATATCTAGGCTATTATAATATCATACCAGTGGGCTTTGGAGTCAGATGAAAGTAAGTTCAAATCCTGGCAAATAAATACCTTTTCTGTATGATTTCAAGCAGGTAGTTTAACTTCCCTGAGATCCTTTTCTGTAAAATAGGAATTATATGTTCCTCATGGTACGTGGTACATATACAAATCACGGAGTTTATTTTACTTTAACTAATTAATTAATTGATTTTTGTTTTACTTTAAGAACTAAATGAGACAACACATGTGATGATCATCCCTATTGTCTGGCACATGGTAGATGTATAGTGAGTCTTGGTTTGATTCCTCCTCAGTTATTTATACTCTAATCACCCGTGTATTTCTTATCTTCAAAATGCTCTCATTGTCTGTTCAGGATACCCTGTGGATGAGATAAATAAAGGAAAGGAAAGTGTTACTGGAATGAGTTGTATGTGAAGAGAATAGTAATGAGAATTAAAATATACTATGCTTAAAGCTTTCCTTGTATTATGTTCTCTCAGAAAGAAATTTTGGTTAATTTGAATTTCCTATTTTTTAGCTGTCATGCATGTTCTGTAAGTAAACAAATGAGTTGGCCATTATGCAGTAAGTAGGATTTATGCTAAGCTTAGATAATCACTAATTTAGTACCTGAGTTTTTTATGTGCAGATCCAATTTAGCGAAGATAAAAGGAAGTAAGGAACCTTAAAAATACATTTAATTTACCTACGAAGGCAAATTTATCCAATTTATATGTTTCACAATAGGCATTTCTAATAAGATGCCTATCAATTATCATCCAATTCCTACCAGTTCTACCTCTGAAAATTTCTCATACCCCATCTCTTCCTTTCCATCCATAATGCAGGGATCAAAGATGGCAGAATTTCTATTGTAGAGAGATCACTCCCTTAAGGAGGGTGGATTCATGGAGGTGAGTTTGGAAGCAGAGTCTCCAATCACAATAGCTAACATTATGGTGCCCTTACTTTATGTCAGGCTGTTTTAAGGTCCCTCTATACCTAATCTCCTTCATTGCTAATAACAGACCCATTTGGAAAGTACTATTAATATCTCCTATTTCACAGATGAGAGGAAATGGGTTTAAATCGATAGTTAATTTCCCTAGATGACACAACCAAGAACTAGTTGCAGAGCTGAGACGTAAGCAAAGATCTGCCTGATTCCAAAGTCCATGTGACTAACCACTATGTTCTGGTGTGGCCTACATGAAAAATAATGGGACCCTGAATCAGGACAGTGTTATTCAGGGCAGAGACGACAGAATGGATTTACCAACTATTTAGTAGGTAAAATTGGCTGGACTTAGTAATGCACTGAATATGGAAAATGAGGAGAAAAGAGGAGTCTGGGATAATTTGCAGTGCTCTTTTCTGAGATAATGATGGTGCTATTTACTGAGATAGAGAATGTAGTAAGGGGTGTACTATAGATGGGGAAGGAAGGGAGAAAAATGTTGATCTCAGTTTCAGACAAATTAAGTTTGAGATGTCAATGGGACACCCAGGAAGAGAAGTTCTGTAGGCATTTGACCACGCCGGGCTAAAAATTAGGCAAGAGGTAATATTTGGAAGCCAGCAATATGCCTTAAAGCTGTAATAGGTTTGCCTGGTGGGGAGGGGGGAGGGGCAAACACAGGCAGTGGGCTTAGGATGCCAACTTTAAAAGAGATAGATGGAGAAAAAGGATTCAGCATGGTAGGGGGTGGATCAAAGAGAGGATGGGATTACTACAGGCAGTAGCAAATATCAAGAAATACACCATCATCAGTGTAAAGTGCAGTTGATTTAATAAGTGTATTGGTTAGGGTAACAAAATGCCATAACAAATATTATAAATACCCAACTTTAATAACTTAACACAGTAAGTTATTACCCTAATCACTCACATTTGATAATCCTGGTTATCAGGCAACTTTCCTCCACTTAGTGATTGAGAAATGGAGAATTTATCCATCATATGGCTTG
This sequence comes from Monodon monoceros, assembly GCF_005190385.1. NCBI lineage: Eukaryota > Metazoa > Chordata > Mammalia > Artiodactyla > Monodontidae > Monodon > Monodon monoceros. The sequence goes on from NW_021703774.1 coordinate 96,631,939, forward strand.
GCCATTCCCTAGCATCCTGTAGTCCTTGGTATCTATCTAGCAGGTGGCCAAAGAGAAGATGATGTACACTTGCTTTTTAACTATATTTGCCCAGATATATCACACACCATTTTCACTCAAATTCCATAGAAAAGAACTAATCATCTGAGTTCACTTAGATGCAAGGGAGGCTGAACTATGTAGTTCCTTACTGGACAGTCACTTCCCCCAAACCACTCTAAACTCTGGAAGAGAGAGCACACAGTTTTCAATGGACAGTCATCTTTTCTAGGCTCAAACTGAAGTGTCTATTCAGATTGGAAACGTGAGGATTGTTGGTGGTCTCTGCCAAGTGCTGGGAACGGGAAACTCTTCTATGGGTAGATCTACTGCCTGGCTGGTCCTCGCTTCAGCCTGTCCATATGTGGGCCCAGTTTGTTGTCCCAACTAGGCAACATGGCATGCATAACACCGGTGCCCAATTTAGGCTCAGTATCCGGAGACCCAGGGCCTGGTTTCAGTATTCCTGTTCAGTGTCAGAGTGTCCAAGTATGTTGGCATTAATAGATGGGTGGTGGAAAACTATTTTTGGTTGTTGGTTGTTTATTTAAATGAAGTAGTGGCCGGGGAGGGGGGGATCATTGGCACCACCTATACACAGTCATCTTTTTAGGTGCTTCTGTTAACCTATCCAGAAAATTTGAGTAATCTTTTTAGTGAAGAGTAAAGTGAGACTAGCACTTTGTAGAAAGTCTATAGAGAAGGCAGTAGTTGTGCTGCTGGTACTGGATGTCTCATAGGCTTGTATTAGTGCTCAAAGCTCTTGATATATTTTCTTGCAAATAAATTGTTGCTGTTTTAATTTAGTGATGCTCAATTGTCTACAATATATACAATGTATATAACTGTCGACATAAATCTTCCATTTATAATTAGACAAGGCTATGCCATATATTTTAAAACTTAACCTGGGCAATAAACACATTTGTAAATTCATACTCAAAAAAAAAAAA